>NC_086258.1:3379851-3662880 GCF_021018805.1 Prinia subflava | reverse complement strand
TTTGTTTTTATGTTGCTGCCTTTGCTTTCTGTTAACCAGCAGCAAGAGTGTGCTTTGTAGCTGCCTGTTCAAAGCACAACCCCTCGGCCTCTCTGTACTATTTTTCCTGAATTACAATTTTTCCCCGTATTTGAGTTTTATTACCATTGCTTTTGTGTGCTTCTCCTGCCTGACAAAGGGACTAGAGGGTTTTGCAGGAGGAAGGACCAGGCAGCTCACACCCTGGCCCAGGCAGGGTGCTGGGATGATGCCCAGGGGGGGCAGTGACACTGGGAAATGCATTTTCTTCAGTTATTTCTTAACACAACTCAGTGGAAAGGACTGGCACTATCCAAAAACCAGTTCTGATGAGATTTCAATTGCCTAAAACTTGCCTGATGCGGACAAGATCTGCTCTTCCTTTCCTGTTTTTATTTCCTGTAACTATTGCTGGATCACTTCAGCCAAAGGACAAAACTAATAAAATTCAGTGGAGCCAAAATGTTCCTGGGAGTGTGCCAGGAACCTGTGACAGCCAGGGAGGAAAAACCACCTCTGTGGAGACGACAGGAATTGAGATGGACACAAACAGGGCAGCTTTGTCCTTCTGCTTTTAGGACACTGCCAGAAGATAATATCCCTTGCAGGCTTGGAAAGGGCTCTTGGAAGGGGCACCTCACTGGGAGCTCAGGGAGAGCCCCAGACTCCCTTTCTCCTGGTAAAGCCATGCTGCACCGTGCAAGAGGTGCAATTTTATAGTTAACCTGCGCAGGTTGATCTTTATGGGGATTTATTAATTGCTAAAGGCAAAAAGGGGATGCACATGCTGCTGCAGAGGAACATGGTCTCGCTGTGGAGGGATGAGGGACGGCAGCTCAGGCCAAGGGGCAAAGAACCTGTTTGATTTTCACCCCAGGGCAGCCAGGGCTGGGCACAACCAGTGACCCAGCACGGCTGTGCTCCATGAAGACAAGTGAAGTTAATTATTTTCAGCTCCTGCTCCTCAGCAGCAGAGCCAGGGTGATGTTTCCACTCCTCAGTGCAGTGCCCCGCTACTCTGGCTGCTGCCCTCCAGGGATTTTCTCCACTCCAGGATGCCACCCTGGCTCTTGGGGTGTTTTATTAGGAAAAAAAAATGCCCTTTGTGCCTTTAGTCCAGTGCTTTGCAGGCAGCTCAGAGTAACTTTGCTCATGCAGCGCTGCTCCTTCTCTTTCCACAGTTTCCAGAGGCAGGAGAGATGCTCTGCAGACCCTCCCTGGCCCTCTCACCTGCAGGCAAAGGAGCAAAATCAGCTCAAAATGAGTTTAGAAGTGCCAAAAAGTTCAGTGCATGGTTTACAGGCAATGCCAGCATTGCTCAGAGCAGGAATGGTGTGTCCTGTGTGGCCTTGACACAAAACACTGGCTCACAAAACCTTTCCATGCTTTGTCAAGGCTGGATCAGACTGAAAATCACTGCCCTTTGCCTCCACTTTGTACAGATTTTGTATCATTCCCCTTTTGGTCTGTGTATTTGGTCTCCTTTTCTGATTTAGATGTTTTGAGTTCTTTTCAGGGTTTTTTCTAGTCTCCCCAAAATGGCTTGCTGACTACAGAGCCAACAGCAAAATCTTCCTTGACTTTTTCCTGCAGCATGTTTCAGTCCCAGCAATCTGGGTGGTGGTGATGCTTTCCCGGGCACTTTCCTGGGAAACTTAACTGTGTTAAGCAAAATATTGTTTTCAGGGACTAAATCAAAGAGCAGTGCAAAGCTGGAGAGGTTTGGAAGGAGGGCCGGGGAGTGAGCGGGGGGAAAATAACATCAAGAAAATTAGGTGAAGCCTTGCAAAAAAATAATCCCATCTTGGGAATTGCCCTGCTTTCACTGCCTGAAGAATCACTGTGCCATAATCAATTCAGCTCTTGATGTTTCCTGCGGTGTTTTTGATATTATGAGATGCTATTGACTGCAACCAAGTGCCTTTTATCAAAAGTTGGATGGTGCAGTTGGGGACCACTGCTGCAGGCTGTGCCACACCCAGGGCTGCACTCCAGCAGTGGGATCTGAGTGCAGGCTGGGATGGCAGTGCTGGGAAGGAGGGGTGGGGATGGACCTCAGTCTGTGTAAAATCCATCCAGTGCCTGTTTCACCTCCAGCAGAGGGGAAGCAGGAGTGGCTCGTGTGGAGCAGGCTGGGTGAAGAGCCCCCAGCTGCACTGGGACACGTTCAGGAGTGTTGGCTCAGCAGCTGGAGGAGTTTTGGGGCAGAACCTACTCCTGTCCCCTGCAAACAGGAGGTCTGGGCAGTGCACAGCAGAGTTCATCCCAGGTGCACAGGGCTGGGTAGCTCCATCAAACTGATGTTTCACTTTGTGTGTCAGAGCTGTCCTCTGTCTGTCCCAGGCTGGGGGAGTGTCCCCTGCTGCTGCTCTCCCTCCTGGCTGGTGGCTGTCCCCCTGTCACTGCCCTGTCACATCCATCCCAGCCCTGCACAGGGCTGTCTGCAGCAGCAGCTCGTGGGGAGCTGCAGAACCCAGCAGCACACAATTAAACCCCAGCTAATACTTCCCTGCTTCTGCCGAGGGCTTAAAGTGCCACAAATGAAGCAGCTGAGCATTAAGGCAGGATGCTGTGTAAATATGCACTGAGCTTTCGCAGGGAGAGCTCTCTTCATTCACTTCAGTCCACATTTCCTCTCTTTTATCCTTTTTTTAATCAGTGTGTATCAAACAGACAGGCTGGAGGTGTTAGCTCTGACTGTGGGTGCTCTGGGTTTGGACTGTGGGTTCTCTGGGGCCAGAGCTGAGGAGTTTTACAAGAGTTATGATAAAGTTGTCATTGGATAAATAAATGCCTCACCAGCTGATGGAATCATAGAAGCACAGAATGGTTTGGGTTGGAAGGAACCTCAGGGATCATCTTGCCCAAGCCCCCTGCCCGTGGTGGTTCACACTCCCCATTCCTGCTGGCCCCAGCTCCCATCCTGCTCTCCCCGAGGGAAGGGAGAGCTTTGGGGGCAGGGATGGATCTCTGCTTACCTGGGCCAAGGATTCAGCACTGGCTGTGTTGGGAGACCTGGCTGCTTCTCTTCCTTACAGGCACTTCTCAAGGACTTCAGGGAGGAGCAGATCCTTCCTACCTGACATAACCATGGGCAAACCCAAGCCCACCCCTCCCACTCTCCTGCCAGGGTGCTGGGGGCTGTGTCCAAGGGGAAGGAGCACTCCTGGGTTTGTGTTGATTTGCCTCAGTAGCAGACCAGGGGTGGTGAAATGGCTTTTTTGGGGGTTAAAAGCCATAATTTTTGCCTGAACACAGCTGATAAGGGATACTGATAGAGGAATAGCATTGGCAATGCTACTGACCTGAAGGGCTTTTCATGGCATTTCACTGAGAGCTCAGGAGGGTCACACGATCCCTTTTTCCTGGTAAAATTGGGATATGCTGCATCACAGGCAATTCATTATAAATGGAAACCTCCTCTTTTTACAGAATCATACAATACCAGGTTGGAAATGGACCCTGAGGAATTACTGAAACCAGCTCTATAGAAAGGGAAAAGAAAAGGAGCTTTTAGTATGGAAAACATCACTGCAGTAAAAACAGCACCAGGCTTGCTTAAAAAGAACAAACAGGCAGCAGGTGGACTTGGAAGCAGCAGGGGTGGCTGGACTGGGGGACACCACCTGTAACTGGGGCACAGCCATGCAAAGCTGCTCTTTTCCAGGGTGGAAAAGAAACCACAGCAAATCCTGCCTTGGAGTGGGAGGGATGGGAGGCTGTTCCTGTGGAGGCTGGACATTGTCCTCCTCTGTCCCTGTCTCCTGGTGTCATTGCAGCCGTGCAGCTGTGGGTGACAGGGCATGCAGAGAGTTGGGAGCCTTCCCACAGATCCTCCAACCACCCCTCCTACACACACACACCTTTCCCTGAATCACCAGGTCACAGAATCACAGAATCACACAGAATAATGAGGTTGGAAGAGACCTCTAAGATCATCAAGTCCAACCCATGCCTTAACACCTCAACTAGACTATAGCACTAAGTGCCATGTCCAGTCTTTTTTTTAAACACATCCAGAGATGGTGACTCCACCACCTTCCTGGGAAGACAATTCCAGTGCTTTATTACTCTTTCAGTGAAAAATTTTTTCCTCATATCTAACCTGTACCTTCCCTGACGTAGCTTGGGCATTCCCAGAACAGCCCCAAACGATCCCAGTTTTGGGGAGGGTGTGGCTGTGCACAGCTGGAGCAGCTGGGCTGAGGTCCCTGAGCACAGCCTGTGTCAGCATGTCACCTCTCCAATGGACTGTGAGCTTTGCAAGGTTCATCCAGGCTGTCCTGGCTTTCCAGTGGGAGCAGGGCTGGGGGAGGTTTGGGCTGGGAAGGCTGGGGCAGTTCAGAGGGAGCTGGGCTGCTCTGCAGGGCCAGCACGGTGTCTGCACTCAGCACCAGTCCTGCAGGTCTCTGGGTCAAGCACTCACACACAGCGAGGAGGCTTCCTCAGAGCAAAGCTACAGAAATAAAACCCAACAGCAAGTGCTGGGTGACCTATTTAGGAAATCCAGGGCTCTGCTTGGGCTTGATGCTGCACAGTCCTGGCAAAGCCAGCCCCACATTTCTCAGTGGATGAGCTGGGGGGTGATGTGGCCACACCTGTGGGTGGGCTCTGCCACAGGAACAGCCTCTGTGCTGCTCGTCCTGGCTTTGGATGCAGGAGCAGGACACACGTGGCATCTGTCAGTGGCACATTTGTGCCAAGGAGCTCAGGGAATTGCAGATCCCTGCCCACCCAGGGGGTGGAATTAATGGGGCAGTCTGAACATGGGTCACAGACACGTGTAGCTCTGGGGTGGGTGGCCTGACTCGGTCTCAATTATCCCGTGACAAAATCTTTTCTGGTGGGATTCCCTCTGCCTTGGCCAAGATGCTGTTAGCAGGGAGATGGTTTTGGCACCGAGGATGGCACTGGGCACTGCCCCACCCTGCTCCTGCTCTCTGAGCTGGGCAGTGGGAGCCTGGTGGGAAAAGAATTCCTGTGACTTCGACACAGATAGACTTTGCAAACTCCTCCATTCTCCTGTGAGAACATTGGTGTGAAAATCAAACAGGATCAGGGCCCAAAGGGCTTGAGAAATGGTACAAAGATCTCCCAGTCACATCTCCCACCACAACTCAAAGGCTGTTTTTGTACAGTCTCTGGGTCACCTCGTGGTTTCATGTCTGTCCTTATCCATGGCTGCTTTACTCATAACTTCTGTGCATCGCTCTATCAAGTGATCTAAATCATGTATTTCCCTTTCCTAAAGGAAAAAAAATATAGATAAAAGCTGTCCTATCACAGAAAGATAAGGGGTAAATCTGATATTCTTCATAATCAGGAGGTAGACACGGAGGGAGGGGACAGGGATCAGCGTGTCTGGCAGGAAGTGTCACCCCTCTGTCACTTGTCCTGCCTGGGTGTGCCTATGGATGGGATTGATCCATGTGGGAATGTGCCAGCCCTCACTGGGTCCATGAGCTGCACAAGCTGCCAAGAGCTGGCACATCCAAGAGCTTCCAGAGCTTCCACCAGCTCCAAGCCCTCCTGCCTCACCCCACCCCAAGGTCCCCTCAGTGTCCCCTCCCTGTGCAGATCCCCCTGGCCTCCCTGGAGCCCCACAGGTAGGAGGAGTTCCTACCTTTCCTGGTGACAAAATCAATACCAACGGCTTCCATTAATATTCTAGGAATGGCAGAGAAGATTGACTGCCTCATTAGCAGGCATCGTGTGAAACTCTGACAATAATTAACAACTCAACGGTCTTATTTGCTGGCCTATCACAGAAGTATTCAATCAAAAATGTAATTTGCTCGACGCTCCCATTTACCATAAAGAGAATATTCCTTCAAAGTTTTAAATAGACTAATTAAGAGGGAAGAAATACAGGGGAAAAAATTATTAACAGTATAGTTTTAATGGGAAATTACTGGAGCGTATTAATAATGCAATAACCATTTTTAACAGCTGTCTGTCAGTTTGTGGGCCAGGGTAATTAAATTAGTCACTAAAGGGTCACTCAAATTAGGTGTCAGAGAGCAGGGCTAACAAAGGCACGTCAGGAGAAATACTCTGGCACAAGGAGAAGGGTGAGATGCTGATGTTGAAGCCAGGGTCCCTCAGAAATCCCCAAGGACCTTGCAGGGGTGGGCACCCCTGGTCACATGAGGCAGCAGCACCTCCTTGGTTTAGGTGTGCCAGGAGATGGCAGGAGCAGGGCAGAGCTCAGTGCTGGCAAAAGCTGGGCTGTCTCCAGGAAAGTAATGAGGAGGAAGAGCCTTATTGTGAGCATGAGCATGGCCCGGGGTGGCCTCCGTGACGTCTGCCTCAGCCTGATGCTGCTCAGGTTTTTAATCTCTTTTCCAGAGCCAGAAGGCAGCGATGCAGGGGATTTTTGGCAATTTCTTTCAAGGCTTTTATATTCTGCGGGTTTCGGGCTTGCGTTCCCCCTTCCTCCACCCCTTCGCCCCTCCTGAAATGAATTGCAGTTAATTTTGGATGTTGTTGAGCCTGGAAACACATCTTTCTTGCCGCCAGCCCATTAAAAAAATATATTTACAGTTCCATAAAGCAAAGCCAGCTGCCAAGGTAACGTCCTGCTGTACCCTTGTGTTCTGGGCGCAGAGTGAGGATTTGGAGAGGTTGGATTTGCTTCTGTGAGCACCAGGAAGATTTTAACCCCAACAGAGAGGCTTCTACCTGAGAAAATCATTCTGTCCTGCCTGGGGAGGTCTTGGAGGGAAGCAGGATGCCCAAGGGACCTGAGGTGCTTGGGTTTAGGGCCAGGGGTTGCTGCTGCAATTCCCTGTCCTTCTCCCCTCCATCAGTCAGGATGTGGATGCCTCTGGGTCTGAGTGGGAAGGGATTGCACCTTCCAGTGTGATTTTTTTTTTTTGAGATTTCATCCATTTTCTCAATTTTATATTGAAGCAGTACCTTTGCCAGAGTGTGACTGTGTGGAAAAACAACTGGCCACAAAGCAGTAATCAAATCCTAGAGGAAAACCTTCATTCTTCAAGAGGTACCAAGCAAAGTGGTGGTTGGGGTGTTTGGAGGGTGTGGAGGTCTCTGAAACCATGACCCACATCATGCAGAACAGGGCATTCATTTCCATACATTGGCTGCACCTTTGGGCTTTCTTGGGCAACTTCCCTACTCTGATTTTACATTTTCTCACTCTCAGGACCTGTAGGTGGCAGAGGGGATGGCGAAGCCTGTGTGTTCCCCTGAGAGGTTTCAATTTTCATGAATCAACAGATGGGTTTTTTCCATAACTCTTTCTCACATCATCCCCATTTGAAATTTAACTGCAGAGATGCCCTGCTCTCTCTGAAGTGCTTGGGGCTTTCTGCTGCTCTTTATCTGTGGTTAAGACATGTATAAACCTAGAAGTTGCTTTAGGTGGGTGATATGGGCAGAAAATGTGCTCCATGTGGCACATGGGTGTTAAATACCAGTGGAAGCAGCTTTGGTTCTGCTCTTGGCTCCTCAGATCTCTTCAAGAGGAGCACAAGGAGCATCCCAGGTGAAGGGAAATAGCAAACCCCATCAAAACCCACCAAAATATCCCAAACCCCAAACCTGTGCCCACCCTTCCTGCAGCCTGGGTGGGCACTGGGGCAGAGGCAGGCCCTCCTCTGTCTCCACAAGAGGGGGAGTTACAAGCCGTATAGATTATTTTAATGGCCGTATTACTTCCAACTGTGCCTCCACCATCTGTTCTTCCCCAATTACAGATGCAAAAACCCAGCATGTTTCCCCATTCAGGCTGTAGAGGATGAAATACAAGCCTTGTAAAAGAGTGTATATCCTCCCAACAATGCAGCTGGCACCTGTGAAGATTTCCCGGGGCTTCTGTTGGGTTGGGATGCTCAGCCTGGTCCCTCTGCTCTGCATCCCAGCCCATGCCCAGCTCCAGGGTGGCAGAGGGAGCTGTTAATAAAAGGCAGAGGCTGTTTTGCTACAAGATTTGTCTAAGCTGTGCGGGGCAGCTGAATTATTAACGCTGACCAAGCGTCTCAAGTGCTACAAAACTCAACAAGAACCTCTTACCTCCGGCACAGTGATAAACAGGATTGAGGCACAGTGGGAGGGAGGGAATTAAGACAGGACATCAAAGACTGGATTCCATCAAGTAAATCATGCCATTGCTCCAGTAAAAGAGCCCCTAAATGTTTTATTAGGGATTTTCAACAACTACCAAAATTAAGATGGAAGGGATGAATTATTAAAAAATAGATTAACTAAACCAGCTGCTGAATTAAGCATGAAAGGTGCCTGTCGGGAGGAGCACGGCCACCGTGTGCTGCAGGCATCTCAGTCCTCCAGCCAGGCACGCTGAAAGGGTCTGGAGGGGGTGAATGGCAGAGCTGGGGGGGATGGAGAGCCACAGGCTGCTCTGCCAGGTCAGGAGAGCAGTGCCAGGGCATGGAGGGACTGGCTACAGGGTGGGGAAAGCAGAATGCCAGGTGCTGCAGAGGCGTCAAAGGACGGGGTTCTACCTCGGGGGGATGCAGGATGAAGATGTGCAAGGGGCAGCCAAGGAAATAATGCTGGTCCTCTGTTAAATAATGCAGGAAATGTAGGTGGGAAAAGGAGACTTGCCTGAAGTACTTGAGCCAGGATCTGAACTTCTTTTTCCTGTGTGTTAATCTGGTTTTACCAACTCAAAACCACATGTGGCAGGACAGAGACTGAGAGTGGGACTGGGACAGGGACTGGGGATTGGCTCAGGAGTTGTGATGGGCACAGGGCAGCTGCTCCTCCAGGTTTGATGCTCGTGGCACTGGATGAGAGTAAATGAGGGTTTGCAGGGGCCAGAAAGCCCCCAGGTGAGGGGATGAGTGAGGAGGGCTCCTGTGGCCCCTCCCTCCAGTGCCCCTAGGAGGACAGGACATGATTTGGGAGGTGCCAACATCTGGGAACAGCTGGAACAAGGGGTCTGTCCATGCCCCTGCATAATTAGGCCACATTGCTCTGGCCCTGGTTTGCTTCTTGTGCTAAACCTCTCCCACCTGTTAAAAACAGAGACAGTGTCTCAAACTCTTCCCAAAGCAGCCGTGTGACCCCAGGTTGGTCACAGTACAACCTGTTCTGACATTCCCCATGGCAGGACCTGGCAGCCTGTGCAGGTGAAGCCCAGCAGAGGACAGGAGCTGGAGAGATGCTCTTGTCTGTGCTTTGTTTTGTTCCAGTCCCCGGGAGGGCGGGAGCAGCGTGGCAGCATCACCTCCGAGTGTGAGGCACAAAACGTGGTGGAAATTTCTGTTTGTTCCCTCTCTCTTTCTTCTTCCCCAACATGTTCAAAGCTCTTGCTTGCAAGTCTACAGTCAAACCCCTGCGAGTGCCAGCAGTAGTAGAACTGCTGGGAGCAATCCACATTGTCTGCAGCAGCACTGCTTTAAGGGGCACTGGTGGAACGAGTGGAGGCTCCATTCATAACAATAATAAAACGCTATTTTGCGGTTTTACGCCGCTTTTAATCTTCACAACTCAAAGGAACATTAATTAACTGTGTGTCACAGTGGGAGGCAGGTAGCTGCTGCTGTCCCTGTTTTATAGATGAGGAGGCTGGAGCACTGGCACAGCCTGCCCACAGTCAGACAGTATTTCACCCTCTCAGTCTGCAGACCATCCCAAATGCCAGCTCCTGCTCGGAGCTTTATTCCTGGGAATGCTCTCCTGGGCATTGCAGGCCCTCAGGAGTTTTGATGTCATTTGCATTTCTTTACACCCAGTTTGGTTTTGGATAGATGGAGGTGAATATTGCTGAAGTCAAATGAGAATCTTCTAATATGAATTAGCCCAATTGCCACAAGCAAGTTCCTTGCCCTTGGGCCAGTGACCAGGCAGTGTTCCAGTTCTGCAGTGCTCCTTCCAGTGGGAGAAAAACTTGGAGAAACATGTAAAGCTCAGTCTTTGCTAGAATCCCCACTTTTCACTAATGTCTGGAGAAGCCTGTTTGGATGAAACATTCAAAATACAACCACTGGCTGTTTTCCTGCTCAGAAATCCCCAGGTTTGCCTCTCCAGTGAGCTCTGCCACCAAAAACCTCCAGCTTGACTCCTTCTCCAAGAGTCACGTTTGCAGAGATTTGCTTCTGCTGCTGCTTACTGGCTGAAAAATCCATGCTTTGGCCCATGTGTGTGTAATCAAAGGGAAATCTTGTCCTGTATTTTGGGTGAGGCTGTGGGTGATCCTCACTCTCCTCACACCCAGCACAGGGCTGGCAGTGCCCTCTGGGCGCTGCGGTGTGAGGTGAGGCAGGCTGAGGGATCCCCCACTGATGGGGAGTGGGGCTGATCCTGCCGTGGATACTGGGAGGGGATCAGCCCTCCCTTGCTCCCTGCCCGCTCTGGGAGCCCTCCTGATGCTCACAGCTCCCTTCTCTGTGTGAAGGCTGCCCTGGGCTCTGAGGGATGCTCCTGGCATCCATCAGATCTGCATGCATTACCCCCTGGTGGTTTGCAGGGTGGGGTCATGGAAGGCCATGTGGCTGTGTGGCTGTTTCTAATGTCTTTTAACAGAAGTAAACTGCATTTTGGGCATCCTCCTCAGCCCCTCCAGGCAGACCTTGGATTAGCACAAAGGCTTTTCCATTTAGTCTTCTTAATTATGACAGACACTGCAATAAAGGTGGTGAGTGAATTATGATGCACAAGAGAAGGAGGGTGGTCCTGCAGTGTGCAAACGCTGCTCTTGTCTTTCTTTTTTTACCCTTTTTTTTTTTTTTTATCTCTTGTCATCAATCTCTTGTTGCTAAATGTGCAGCTGGAGAGAGGGTTCCTAGGCAAAATTCCTGCTGATGGATTCTGACATATCTAATCAGGCAGGAATGGTGACAACCACGTCCTACACCGCTGTGAATTGTGGTTCAAACCCAATATCCCTCACCATGACACACTGTGGCAACAGAAAGGAACCTGATGGCTGAGATCTGGCTGGCCTGAGGGGAGGGATGCTCCCATCACATGCACACCTCCCATCACTGCCTGTGGGACTGGGTCCCTGATGCATCCATTGCAACCTCTGCAGCTCTACTCAGGCCTTTAATGTCTCTCCCAAGTGGTGTTTCACCTGTCTAATGCCATGGGTGATCTCAAGGCCTTACTCCTCCCCAGCAAGGCCATCTCCCCAGCATCTCTTACAAGCAGTTCCAGGGGCTGTAGGCTGGGGTTTGACTGTACTCAGGAGCAGCTTAGAGCACCTCTAGGTCTGTATCTAAGCTAATCCTCGAGGCTGCCTTCTCTAACCACTGGAGATCTGGTCTGTGGGGCTCAGGCCATGGGTCAGCTCTTTTTCACTGCCTTGGAGCAGGGAGATAATCCACAAATGAGCCAATTTCCCCCTGTGAGTTTGGAGGAGCCCAAAGCAACCACTCCTGTGTGTATCTGTGGATGAGCCGAATCCCATGCTTGGCATGAATGCTTCAGCTTCATGAATCCCATGGGATTCAGCATCTCAGACCTGGGGCAGGGCTGGTCTGGCCACGCCAGGACCAGCAGCAGTCAGGTCTCAGCCCTGCACAGGCTGTGCACCCGTTCTGGACAAAGCCCCTGGCACCAGCAGGTGCTAAATTGCAGGAATGCAATCCCCTGTCATCTCATCTCAGGATTTGGGTCTGGATCATCTGTTTTAAACACATCAGACCCATTCCCACGGCACAGTTCCAAGCCTTGGCAGAGCCAGCACAATTCCTGCCTGCCAGTGCTGAGCTCCCAGGTGAAACACGCTTCCATGAGATACAACCATGCCCTGCTTCAGCCTCTCTGCCTTTAACCCTCTCTCCTCCTCAGGCAAATGATGCTGTTCCCTGCTCCACATCCAGCTCCCCACTCAATTTATCTTGTTTATTGACCCAAGCAGAAAGTCAATGTTTTCTTCATCTGCCATTTGCTTCGATGGCAGCCAATTTGGTTCATCCAAGAAAAAACCCAAAACGGATTCAACAGAGTTTAGCATCAGATTTTTCTTTTTCTTTTTTTTTTCCTTCCTTTTTTAAAATGCTGATTATTCTTTTTTTTTCCCTCAACACACCTGGCCCTGGACACAGCTTGGCAGCCTTTGCTGTACGATATGGCTGCAGGCAAGGCTAAAAATGTGCAGCAATTACCCCAGGAGCTGCAGGGCCAGGAGGGAGCCTGCGGGTCAGCTCATTACAGGCAGGCGATGCTGCAGTGCCCGTGCCCTCCTGGTGGGAGCTGTTTGTTTGGCAAACCTTGGCCTCTGGGGCTTTCATGTGCTTTTGGAGCTCTGACTGTTCCTCAGAAGCCCGAAGGTGATGCTTTGCAGCCTGGATCAGAGTTCCCAGGCTGTGGGCCCCTTGTTTGTGCTGGGGTGGGATGTGGGATGTGTCCCTGATGGGACATTCGTGGCACTACAGGTCAGGAAAGGCTGGCTGAAGAGAATTAAAGGGGTGCCACAAGTGCAGGGATAAGCACAGCCTCTGCCCCAAGGAGTTTGCAAGGTGGGATCAGTGTGTGGCTGCTTTGAGGTCTGTGCAGGCACAGAGTGGCACAGCTTTGCAGGGGAGATAGAAAAGGAACCCTCCTGGCAGTGTGGGTGCAGTTTTAGCTAATAACCAAAGTGATTTTATGAGATGTGCCTACTGCACAGGGTGGTCCAGACCATCCCCATCACCTCCCCTGAGCCAGCAGTGGTGCCTCTCTGAGCCTGGGCTGAGCTTGCTCAGGGATTCAAACCAGCACAAGCCCCTCTTTTTCTCCAGGGTAGGAAATTCTTTGCTCTGAGGTGCCAAGATCTCCAGGCAAAGGTGGGATGGGTGCCTCCCAAAGGCAGCAGCAGGTCAGGTTGCTCCTCACCTCTGGAGACCAGACCCATGGAGGTGGAGTCCTCAGAAGGGCTCAGATGGCCAGTGGCTTCCAGAACAGAGTGCTGCCCTCCTGACAAACCCACCTGTGCTCCACAGGGCTGCTCCTGGATGCTGGGCACCTTGGAGAACACAGTCTGCTTCAGGTCCTAGATAAGAGCCAAGCCCTTTTGAAAAACCTGCCCAGATGGACAGAAAACCAATGCAAATCTCTCCCCAGGTATAAAATTAATTGGATTCGAACTTCAAAGAGTACTTCTGGAAATGAGCTGTAAATAATCTGGTTGTGCCTCAGTTCCTCTGTCTGTGGACATTCATCTGGCTTTTTTTGAGCCAGCGAGTGTTGCTGATGGAAGGTGCTATATATAGCAGCAGAGCTATGCATATATGGATGCATATGCACAAACGTATCCCTAGTAACTGACCCAGGTGTGTGATGTTTTCTATAATACAGCTGACAGGTTTGTTTCCCAAAAAAAAAGCTCCAATTTTGCTTTCTGTGGGCTCTCACCCCTCTCTTTGTGCAGCTGTGTGCAGCTCTCTGGAAGGCACAGTTTGGGATCTGGTGACCCCTGGGCTGCAGGGGGGTGGGTGAAGCTCACCCAGGCGTGTGGTTCAGCTGGATGGAGCTTTGTGTGGAGCTGCAGGAGGCTGCTGAGCTGTGCTGCTCCGAGCTGGCCCCTCCAGGGCTGTCCTGCCTGCAGCCAGCATTCCACAGGGATCTGCATTCCCAGCACCCATCCCTGCCTGTGTGCAGATGGCTGCTCCCTGGCACCCAGCTTCTGAGGAGCTCAGTGCTCTCTGCTGCCAGCAGATCGATGGGAACACCTGTGAAAAATCAGGACATGGATATCTGATCCAGCAGCCCTGGCTGTTTCCTGTTTATCTAATCTAATTCTATCAACGTTTCTGAAGTGCTTATCAGCACCACATCTTGGCACTTTATATGTGTATTGGGAACCCCCCCAGCTGGGCAATGAGAGGGGCTGAGGCCCCTCCTTCTCCCAGTTTCCCTGCAAAACCCAACTTTTCCTCGTGACCCTCATTAATTGCTCCAGAATCAGATCCAGAAGAGCCTACCAGGACAAAAAACTTGTGCAAAATACCCCGGAAAAGTGTCAAAGGGAAGGAAGACCCCAGTGAGTCGTTCATGCCTAAGCAGAGGCTGAAGTCCGAGTCCCAAGCTGGCATTCTCCAGCTTGCCATTGCAAAATGCTTGGGATGACCAAAACCCCCAAATGGGGGATGACCAAAGTACTGGATCTGTCCCATGGGGCAGGTGGGACACCTCTGCTTCTGTGGGGCTGGGGAACTGTGCAGCCACGGGGCCCAGGAGCAGGGCATGGATCCTGTTCATGGGCTGGGATCCTTCCCCCTCCTCTCTTGTCTTTCTGGCCCCACCAGCAAGCAAATTCCCAATTTCTCAGCCAGGGAAGTAGGGTGGAGCGACACAAACTGGCACAGCCAAGCTCCTGTTTGGGCTAGAATATATATCTGGTTTAGATGGGAAAATCCTTTTGCTCATGCCTTGGGAATGCTGAACAAGCAGGGACCTGAAATCTTGGTTTGGTGATGGCTTGGAAGGATAAAGACATGGGGAGGGTGGCTGGATGCTCCTGTTCTTTCCAGCATGTGACCTCCCTTGCTGGGAGTGGATAGAGGTGAGGTGGTGAGGAGATGCCCAGAGCTCCTCACAGCTCTGACTTCAATGGCAATTTTGCCATTAATGACATTTTTCTTTGCCGTGTCACGTGGAATCCATGTGAATGTGTGCTGCACTTGAACCAGCCTAGGCAGGGCTGCAATCACTGCCTGGTGCTGGTGTGGCCTGACCCATCTCATGATGTTTTCAGCCTGTAATAATTTAGGGCGAGGGATCTCAGGCCTGTCTCAGCTTTTGCTTGATGGCTTGTTTTTCTAAGATTTCTGTTCCTCGCCTCCAGGCAACACTGTTGCAGAGGATTGAGGCAGGCATTTTGTGGAAGAGGTCGTTCTTTTAGAGGCAAAGAACTGCCTTAATTTGTCCAGCACTCAAAAGTGCTTTTGAAAAACTTGAATTGCTGCCCACAGCGTGAAGCCTTGTTTGGTTTTAGCCCTGAGAGCCAGCAGCAATCATCCCTCCCCGAGCACAGACACAGCAGCTGGCCAAAAACACCGAGTTTGGGCTGGTGGGGAAGGGCAGCTGGGAGGATGGGGGAGAGGAATGGGATATACTGGGACAGGCAATGAGAGGGATGGGATATACTGGGATAGGCACAGAGAGGGATGGGATATACTGGGACAGGCAGTGAGAGGGATGGGTTATACTGGGATAGGCACAGAGAGGGATGGGATATACTGGGACAGGCAGTGAGAGGAATGAGATATACTGGGACAGGCAGTCAAGGGAATAGGATGCACTGGAACAGGCAGTGAGAGGGGTGGGATATACTGGGACAGGCAGTCACAGGAATGGGATATACTGGGATAGGCAGGGAGAGGGATGGGATATACTGGGACAGGCAATGAAAGGGGTGGGATATACTGGGACATGCAATGAGAGGGGTGGGATATACTGGGACAAGCAATGAGAGGGGTGGGATATACTGGGACAGGCAGTGGGAGGAATGGGATATACTGGGACAGGCAGGGAGAAGGATGGGATGTACTGGGACAGACAGTGAGGGATGTGATAACACTGGGACAAACAGTCATAGGAATGGGATATACTGGGACAGGCAGGGAGAAGGATGGGATGTACTGGGACAAACAGTCATAGGAATGGGATATACTGGGCAGTGAGAGGGATGGGATATACTGGGAGGCAGTGAGAGGAATGGGATATACTGGGAGGCAGTGAGAGGGCAGGGAGCAGTCAGGGTGGAGCCTGCCCAGGTGATTTTGCCCTCAGGAGAGCTCTGCCCACCAAAGGTGGAGTGATGCTGCCTGCAGCTGCTGCTGGAAAATGTCCTCTTTTTCCAGGCTGGACACCTTCCTCCCTGCCCAGGATAAAACCCCCAACAGCTCCTCTTTAGCAAATGTTATCAAATTTGCAGAGCCCCAGAGCTGGGAAGTGCCAGGGTCGGTTTGCTGTGCAGCCTTCAGGCAGCCCCTCTGTGCATATGTGCATTATGGAATTGTCTTTAATGGCACGATCATATCCTAGTTTTTCACCTTTGCCTCGCTCAGCACAGCTGATGAACCTGCTCTGGGAATGATCTGCATTAATGGGAAGCTGTAAAAACTTCAGCTGAAGTCAATGAGAGCTGTACTTTGAGCAGGGAAAGTGTCATTTAATGCTAAGCACTCTGAAAAATCACATCTAAATGTCTCAGATTCGGTGCAGGTAACGGAGGGGATGCTTTTTATATCACTGTGCCTGTGCCTTGGCTCCCTGTCTGTAAAATGGGGATGATAACAGGGAGATTGGGAACTTAATCACTTTATTTGTTGTGAAATACTGCTGCTTCTTGGTGTTGAGTAAAGCATAAGCAAGCCACGAGGAGCTAAGTAATTGTGCATGCAGAACAGTGCCTGGATAGAGTACAATAAAGTAAGAGCTATGTGTTCCCCGAGGAAGAGAAAACAAGATACTGAGAAGCTGCAGAGGAAGTCATTTGCAGGGAGCTGAGAAGCTGTGGATGTTCATAAGTACCCAGGGTGGGGTTTGGGCTGCCTAAACTGAGCTCTGGACAGTTCCAGGCATCCTGGGGCTCCTGGCTGCAGCCTGGCACCATCACCTTTGGTATTAGGGAGAGATGGGTCCTTAGGATAACCCTCCTGGATGTGGTCTTGGAGTCAACACCCTCATCAAAGTCAAAATTACTGGAGACTGCATTAAGGTTGTCCTGGCAACCTTAATTCTTAAATTCCTTAAGTTTTGGGTGTGTGACCTCACAACATTTATAATTTCATGCATTGCACTTTTTCTGTGTGCCCAGGCCAGTGTGATGGCTCTGTACTTGGCATGCCTGATGGACCGTGGTGTCTCCCTGGAATCTGCTGGGGTGGTCAGGGGGGACACAAATGCTTGGCAGTGCTGGGTTTTCTCCTGGCTGGTGTCCCCAGGTGCTTGCTGTGGGATTTCTGCCCCACTGAGGCCACCTGCTGTGCTCCAAGCCCCTGTCCCATCCCATCCCATCCCATCCCATCCCATCCCATCCCATCCCATCCCATCCCATCCCATCCCATCCCATCCCACATTTTGCTGCTGAGCTTCCTGGCACACAGGAGCATCCAGCACACTGGAAATGCACCCTGCTGATTTTGGGATGGATTACAGACCGCAGCAGGTCCCACCACATGTAATTCCCTGCACACTTCCTGAGTGTGCTTTGCCATCCCTCTTAAGGCTCATGTGCCTTTTCTTAACCCTCCCAGCACTGACGTTGCCTGGGAGACTGAGCCAGCACCTCCTGCATTTCCTTTGGCTCGTGCAGGGTTGAAACCGCAGCCACAACCTTCCCTGAAACAAGAAAAACACTCTGAATTAAAACTGTCTTGTTTAAATCATCTGTGATACCCTGGTCCTGCATATGGCAGAGCTGTGCTGGCTCTGAGGGGGCTGCAGCGAGGTGCAGGGTCCTTGTAAACCCCAAAATCCCTTGGGATGTGCTTTGCCAGCTCCCTTTTATCCCGGTGTGTTTGTTTTTGCTTTGCTTTGCTGTAATTAAATTCCCGGCCCTTCTCCTTGCAGAAGTGAGCTTCAAAACGCTCCAGCAGAGGGGGGGAGTTTATTGAATCTCCAGCAAATTATTGATGCTTGGTGGGGAATTTTTCACACTTTCAACCTCAAGGTTTTTGGGAGAGCGTTTTTGCAAGTGTTTATTATAGTATTGCCACAAGAAGCGAGACTACCCGGAAAATTTATAGCCAGCAGCTCATCAGCTGTGGAATGTCAGCACAGCACCGTTGAAATGCCTTCTCCAGTGTCACTCAAGTGAGGATGATTTCTCCCAGCTGAGGACATGGATGGTGGTTTTTCTTCAAACCTCCCAGCACTATTACAGTGGCTGAAAAGCAGTGGTCGGTGTACTGGGCAGAAAATCACTTTTTTCCTACATGAAATAATAAATCTGATGTGGGCACAGCATTGGGACAGCTGGTTAAAGACAGGAGCTTCAGCATGCTAAAGTTTCAGGCTGTGGAGTCCCCAAGTGAGAAGGTGCCACCACCACTGGGTGGGGATGGACGTGAACTTTTCCAGAACATTCCAGCTTGGTCAGTGTGTGAATGGATTTGCTTGGCTCATGACTCAGTGCTGTAGGAAATGGTTGCTGCATTCTCCACAGATAATGGAGAATATCACAGGATATCAGGAAGAAATCCTTCCCTGGGAGGGTGGGCAGGCCCTGGCACAGGGTGCCCAGAGCAGCTGTGGCTGCCCCTGGATCCCTGGCAGTGCCCAAGGCCAGGCTGGACATTGGGGCTGGAGCAACCTGGGACAGTGGGAGGTGTCCCTGCCATGGCAGGGATGGGATGAGGTGAGCTTTAAGGTCCCTTCCAACCCAAACCATTCTGTGATCCATGGTTAAACATTGCAGGGGTGCAGGAAAGGGCTGTAGAGAGAATGGTCTCTTGCAGCAGGCAGAATAAAAATTGGAAGGGTTGAAATCCCTGAGAAAAACCATATTCTGTCGCATTTAAATTGGAGACCACTTTTCTCAGGTGATCATTTATTGCATGTTCATTATAATTTGTGTGTTTAACTGGATGGCTCCCAGTACAGAACCACCGAGCCTGTGGTGCAGCAGACCCAGCTGGAATTGTAGTGTGAGTGTGGGAAGTGCTAAAAGTACTAAAAATAACTTGGAAAACATCTTCAGTTGGCCATCCAACAGCGGTGAGCACTTTCCATCCTCTTCTCTTGTTGCCTTGGCTGCCTGTCTTAAGTGTGAAGAAAATCATCACCCTCAGTGTAGAGAAGCTGGGAGCAGAAATGAATGCTTGTGACACACAGGGGGTCCTGGGAGGGGACAGCCCTGGGGAAGGGGTGGCTCTGCCTTTGCTGAGGGCAGGAGTGCCATGTGCTGAGTGTGCTGCTGGGGCTGCAGGTGGTGGCACCCAGGGGTCCCAAAGGCTCTACTTGCAGCCAAGATCCCAGTCCCATGTGCTGATCAATTCTTTGCTTCTGAACCTGGGCTTTGCAGCTGCAGCTTGGGGTTTTATTGGTTATATATAACTATAAAAAATGTGATTATGCCTTTGGCATTACACCCTCAGCTGGGATCCGTGTGTCGCTCACCCTTCGTGCCCATTCCTGTGATGAATTTTCCAGGGCATCGTGGGAGAGATGCTCAGAATTGCTCAGGCAAGCAGCAGCTGGGCTGAAAAATGCAGAATGTGGGTGTAAATTGCTCTGTCCTGGTTTGCAAGTGCAGCAGCTCCGAAGTTCCCTGTTCAACAGAAGCAGCAAGCAGCACAAGGTGCTGGGTGTGAGCCCTCCTGGCTGGGCTGTGCTGTTCTGGGTGAAGCTGCAGGTGACACAGCAGCACACCCTGTGCTGCCAGTGGGCCCTGTCTCTAGAAACTCCTGAACCCCAAGTTCCCACCCTGATCCCTCTCCAAACCCAGCTCAGAGAGCAGATGGCACTGGCTTAGTCTCCAGCTCACATTCTGTTCTTAATTTTTCTCATCGATGGTGAACTTTGTAAGGCACTGAAGTCTCTAACCATTAGCAGGCAATAAAAAGGGGCAGCAGAGTTGGATAACACCCACTAATCCCCTTCAGGATGAGCTGGAGAGAAGAGCAATGCAAAGCTCTGGAGCTTACTCTGGGATGAGTGCTTTGGAGGCTTTGAGAATTGCTTGGTGTTGGTATTTCATGAATAAATAACCCCCAGCGGTATTTGTCAGAGAATCTGCTTCATTAATGAGGCCTGGAACAAAAGAGGAGGCTGGAGGAAAGTGGTTTTGAGGGAATCCAGGCGAGTGCAGGTGGTGGGAGGTGGAGTGGGGCTGTGTGAGGATGGGTGCCATGGTCTGCACCGTGGGAGCAGAGTCAGGAGGGGAGCCCTGAGTGCTGCACCATGCTGGACATTTGTGCCATGAGGTGTAGATAGAAAATCGGGTTTTACTGATGCTGTGTGTGTGTTCAGAGAGTCCTGGCAGGGAGGGGAGTGTGTTTCAGTTATAATTATATCATTTTGGTGTCTGCAGGTGTCTTTGGAGAGCTGGAGGGTTAAAGAACTCTCTGTGTGTGTGTTCATAGATGTTCATGGGCTTGTGGAGAGGATCTGGCAGCACAAATGAGGTCGCTCTCTCCAAAATGCACTTTTTGACAAGCCTGGCTTTGGGTCAGTGATGGATTGCCCATCCTCCCTGAGCCCTGCCTGCTCCCCGGGGTTTTGGCACCTGGGTCCAACCAGAGCCACCAGCAGCTCAGGATGTCCTGTCCTTCTCCATCCTGCCCTGCCAGATCAGATCCGGGGCTGAGTCACTGAAATCCGACACGGAGAGCTGGAGAGCAAGAGCTGTTCTTTTGCAGGCAGCTGGTTACTGCAGGGAAAGTGATTCATCCCTCAGGGCTGGCTGGATGTGGCACCTGGGCCATGGTGGGGATGGCTGTCCCCACTGAGCTCCCTGCAGTGGGCAGGGAAGGACAGGCAGGGGTCACTGCCACAGCTGTGTGGGTGGGAAGTCATCTGCTCTGTGCCATGTGTCACCACGGAGGGCAGGTAATTAATGACTGCTCTTCACTCCCAAAATTAAAAGGAGCTGCTGAGGCTGGCAGTGCCAGGGGCTCGGCAGCACCTGCCTGCACTGAGCTGGGCTCCTCCAGCCCCCCCAGAGGCAGATGAAGGTGAAGTTTGGTCCCAGCCTGCTCTGAGCATCACATCAGCCTCTCATGAGCTGCCCTTCCCCGTCAGGGCTCTGTGTTGAGGTGAAGCTCCTCTGATAGAACTGATCCCACCGAGCGTCTGCCCTCACCCTGCTCCTCTCACAGCTGGCACTTGAACACTTCCCTGCAGCCCTGCTGCCCCACCTCCCAGCCAGGTTAAAGTTTTAATGTGCTTAATGGCTCATTCCAGCTCGCCAGCCCTTCGTGGGCTTTGGCAGGGGTCATCCATTACACCAGGCTTTGGAGAGCAAGCTTCCCATTCCCATCCTCAGCCCTCCCGAGGGCAGGAGGTTGGTTTGTGCTTCCAAGTTTTAATTAAAGCATGACAAGCTGCCCTTGCCAGCCCCAGCCTGGTGCCATGTGGGATGAACCGATGTCTCCTAACAGAATTCTGTCTCTCTGGAGCAATCCTGTGCAAGGAGCCAGCCCCAGGATCTCCTTTCCACCACCCAAAGCAGCTGTAGCTCCTCACCTTCTCCATCCAGGGCCGTTTGGTGGCTCAGTGGAACAGCCAGGAGGGAGGATGGGAGCATGGTTCTCCTTGCTGTCCACCCACGATGAGAAACCCCCTGGGAGGACCAGATGGGGCTGAGCTTTTGGGGTGGGTGGTGGAGGAGCTGTCACGGTTTGTTGGCTTTGGCTTTTTAAAATAATTCTCCCTACGTTAATAAACAGTGGTTTTAGTTAGTAAATAATATCCCCTTCCTCCCTCCCCATCTCTCCAGCAGAAATATGTGCCCTGATCTAATATATCCTGCCTTTCTCACTCCCTCATTTCAGAGGAGTTGCAGATCCTGGTGGGAATGAAGTGCTAATAGAAAAGGGCCTCTAAAGATATTTGAAACATGACCAAGACAGGACAGAGGGAGATTCATCTCCAAGTAGGCTGGAAAATCTAGGAGGTGGGCCAAGAAAGGGAGAATATCAGGGGCTTGATTGCTATGAGTGAAAAGTTAATTGGGAAGCGTTAATTGGGGTGAGAGCAGGCAGCACAGACATGAATTTGCTGTGTGGGGCACCACTGTGAACACGGAGCTGCCCCAGTGCTGGGATAACTCACCCATGCCAGCCCATGGGCATGTGCCAGTTTACTATTGCTCACTGCTGGTAATGGTGTTCTCCTGGTTGGAAGTCCCAACTTCTGGAATCCTGTGATTCCCTTGAAATCCAGAATCTGAAAAATCATGATGTCAATACTGCATTTGTTTGGGTTTGGTCTCAGAGGAGTTTCTAGCGCTTGAGTTTGCAGGGAAAAGCTTGGTTATACCCTAAAACAAATTTAGGGGGAGGAAGATACATATTTAAAACAAAACAAAACAAAAAAACACCAAAAAACCCAGCACAGCAATTGATTTATTTTTAAAATCCCATCGTTTTGGTGCCAGTTGCATTCTATTCTTTCTGAATGCCTGACTCATGGTTTTCTCCAGCGCTCAGTGTTGGCAGGGCTGTGTTCATGTGAGGCGTGTGAGCTCAGGGGCCCTCTGCTGATAGAGAAGGCAGGGCTGCTTCCAGGCAGCACTGCCGTGGCCCTCCAGGGCTGATGAATATTCCTCTGCTGCTGTTTCATTGCCAAGCAGATTGTTTTCACATTAAACCCCCCCAAAAGGGACACTGTCTCTGGGCATTGGGTCATTGTGCTGATGGCCCAGCAGGAGAGAGGCTCAAGGGGAATAAACCATGCTGTGACTCCCAGCATTGCCTCAGGGGTATTGATGTCAGAGGGGTCAGGGTTAATTTGCAGCCTCCTGTGTGTCAAGATCTAATAAACAACCTGTGGAAGTCAAGGCTGTCACTATCAGTGACTTGCTCTGTGACCTTTCTCTCTCTCTGATCACTTTATCTCCCGTCAGTAAGAGGGTGATGGGTTCTGTTGCCCAGGATGGGTAGTGGGTATTGGTTAGCATATAAACTGTGCTTTGAAGATGAAAAATATCTTGGAGATGCTTAAAGCTCTTGACAAGCATCTGTGTCCCTTTTGCAGGAAGCCAGCAGAAGGCAAAGTGCCTGAATGCTTTGTCACAGGCGAAATCTGCTGCGTGTGCAGCTCTGAGAGGCAGGGCTGGGAGCTTCCCAAGGCTTCACATGGCCTTGGAATTATTCCTAGGTGCTCACGCTTCTTGCTTGAGGGGTGTGACAGCACATCAATGCCTGGGGCTTTGCCCATCATGGGCTGGAGCAGAGCAGCAGAGCTGTGCCTGCACCCATCCCTGCATTCTCTGCTCCATATCCACATCCCAGCAGAGCACAAAGCCAAGTTTCATGTGTCTTTCCAGCTTTGGCAGTGTCCCCGGGGTGGATGTGGCTGATGGTGATGGTGATGGACAGGGTGTGGATGCTCAGGGAGGCTTGGCCGAGCAGTGAAACATTCAGAAGAATTTTATGGCTCTGGATTTGCTGTTGTCTAGCGTAGGGTTGGATTCACACCCAGCTCCAGGCTACTAATAAAGCATCTCCTATTTGCTATTTTGCATAAAATTGGTAGATAGTACCTTTGAAACCCCATGACTGCTTGATTCCATGAAAACTGCCAGAGCTATGCAGCAAATTTATTGCATAGCACAATCACAAATCCCTCATTTTCTTGGGAAGCTTCCTTTGGCTGGGGACCGCTAATCAGGACGCAGGGATTTTGCTAGAGCAGCTCTCTGTGGATTGCCCTGCCCCTGCCAGCTCCCTGCCAGCCCTCACGGTGCCTTTTCTCTCCAAGGGAAGAAGCGATGCTGTCCACCTACTTCGAAACCATCAATGACTTGCTCTCCTCCTTCGGGCCCGTCCGGGACTGCTCCCGCAACAACGGCGGCTGCACCCGCAACTTCAAGTGCGTGTCGGACCGCAAGGTGGACTCCACGGGCTGCGTGGTACGTGCTGGGGCTGGGGGTGGGTACTGGGGCTGGGGGGTACAGACTGGGGCTGTGGGGTACATGCTAGGGCTGTGGGGTACATGCTGGGGCTGTGCGGTATGTACTGGGGTAGGTTCTGGAGCTGTGGGGTGGGTACTGGGGCTGGGGGGTACAGACTGGGGCTGTGGGGTGGGTATTGGGGCTGGGGGGTACAGACTGGGGCTGTGGGGTGGGTACTGGGGCTGGGGGGTACAGACTGGGGCTGTGGGGTGGGTATTGGGGCTGGAGGATACAGACTGGGGCTGTGGGGTGGGTACTGGGGCTGTGCGGTATGTACTGGGGTAGGTTCTGGAGCTGTGGGGTGGGTACTGGGGCTGGGGGGTACAGACTGGGGCTGTGGGGTGGGTATTGGGGCTGGGGGGTACAGACTGGGGCTGTGGGGTGGGTACTGGGGCTGGGGGGTACAGACTGGGGCTGTGGGGTGGGTATTGGGGCTGGAGGATACAGACTGGGGCTGTGGGGTGGGTACTGGGGCTGTGGGGTATGTGCTGGGGCTGTGTGGTGGGTACAGGGGTAGGTTCTGGAGCTGTGGGATGGCTGCTGGGTCTCTGGGGTGGGTACTGGAGCTGGGGGATACAGACTGGAGTTGTGGGGTGGGTACTGGAGCTGTGGAGTGCATACTGGGGCTGTGGGGTGGGTACTGGGGCTGTGGGGTACAGACTGGGGCTGTGGGGTGGATACTGGGGCTGTGGGGTAAGTGCTGGAGTTGTGGGGTGGGTACTGGGGCTGTGAGGTACGTGCTGGAGCTGTGGGGTGCATACTGGGCCTGTGGAGTGGGTACTGGGATTGTGTGGTAGGTACTGGGACTGTAGGGTAGGTCCTGAGACTGTAGGGTAGGTGCTGAGGCTCTAGTGTAAGTATTGGGGCTCTGGGATAGTTGCTGGGGCTGTGGGGTACATCCTGAGGCTTTGGGTAGGTACTGGAGGCTGTAGGATAGGTGCTGGAGCTATGAGGGGAGTACTGGAGCTCTAGGGTAGGTGCTGAGGCTCTAGGGTAGGTGCTGGAGCTATGGGGTGCACACTGGGGCTGTGGGGTGCACACTGGAGCTATGGGGTGCACACTGGGGCTGTGGGGTGCATACTGGGGCTGTGGGGTGCATACTGGGGCTATGGGGTGCACACTGGGGCTGTGGGGTGCATACTGGGGCTGTGGGGTGCACACTGGGGCTATGGGGTGCACACTGGGGCTGTGGGGTGCATACTGGGGCTATGGGGTGCACACTGGGGCTGTGGGGTGCATACTGGGGCTGTGGGGTGCATACTGGGGCTATGGGGTGCACACTGGGGCTGTGGGGTGCATACTGGGGATGTCGGGTGCATATTGGGGCTATGGGGTCCCTGGGGCTGGCCTCTGGTTTGGGGACAAGCCAGAGGCAAGTGTGACCCGCTCCTGCTCCCCGTGGCAGAGGGGATGTGTGTGCTGGAGGTGCACTTCTCCCAGTCCTGGGGCCTTCCCAGCAAATCACAAATGCTTTAAGGACTGCAGGGAAGCAGCCCAGGTGCTCAGATGAACAAAAGAGAAAACTGCTCGAGGCTGGTGGTCATTATCCTGCTTGTCGAGAAGCAGGGGTAGAAAGCTGCCTCACTTTTTCTCCTGCTTTGTGCTTCCCAGTGCAGGAGAAAAACGAAGCATCCCCCCAGCCTCTCCACCTCTGGGCATCTCTGACACCCTCAGAGTCTTGATTTGTTTTTGAACATTCTCATGTCTTGCCAAACAATCTATTGGGTCCCAGTTTTTGCAGAGTGCAGAAGATCTTCTAGACCATTAGTTTTGGGCAGAGGCTCTGAATCACAGAATCCTAAAAGGGTTTGAATTGGAAAGCACCTTAAAGGTCACCTTGTCCTGACCCCCTGCCATGGCAGAGACACCTTCCACCACACCAGGCTACCCAGAGCCTGGGCCAGCCCGGCTGGGAGCAGCTCCAGGGAGTGTTCCCAGAGGGGAATACTGATGCCAGAGGGGGTTTGCTGTGCCTCCAGGTGGGAGCAGCACAGCTCTGCACCTCACCCAGCTCTCACCCATCTCACCTTGGCACCAAAGTCATCCCTTTCCTGTGTGAGGAGCCCGTGTGAACCCAGGATGATGTGCAGAGGCACAGGACAGAGCCTTGGGAAGTGGGGCAAGCCTGGAGCATCCCTTTTTGTCTGTTCTTGAAGCCCCTGCCTGCCAGGAAGCCGTGGGGACCCCCGAGGGGATCCAGAGCTGTCACCCACTCCACCAACCCCTCCAACCACACATCCATTGCTCCTAAACCCCTGAAACCCCTCATGCCACTGCAGGCAGGGCCTGGCCACATCCCTCCCGTCTCAGCAGAGACAGGAGTAAGTGTCTCTTTATTTATTGAAGATGTTTGTACACGGCAGCTGGGAAAGGTCAGCCTGGAGCCGCGCTGTCCCGGGGGGGAGGTGTTTTCATTATCCCCTCCTCAGGTTGCTTGTTAAGGCCATTTAGCACGACAATCTGATGTGTCACCAGCAACGCCTGGTGCCGCTCCTCTCCCCTTTCTCCTTTCTTTTCCCATTGCCATTTTTTTTTCATTGTCCCCCTTTCCAGGGAGCAACTGCCTTTCTCCTCTTTTAGGGTGTTTTCCCCTTTTTTGGGGTGTTTTCCCCTTTTTTGGGGTGTTATTTTGCTCTGAATGCCAGCGTGCTTGCCCAGGCACTGTCAGAAGCAATCAGGGCTCTGAGCACCTCACGCCTCTGGGAAGTGATGCCTCTTTTTAAAGTCAGGATATATTAAGATAGAAATTGTCAATAAATTACAGACCTAGTGCTGGCATGTGGAGAGGCACAAAAGGAAAACTGTGTCGCTTGGGGAAAATAGCCCCAGCTTCTGAAATGCCTGACTGAGGCTGTGTGTAAAGAGAATGGACCATGTACAGCGAGGAGAGAAGGGAGAGGCAGCAGGAGCATTTTCCTGGAGGGCATCCCCTCCCCGAGAGCTGGGGGTGACAGGTGACATTTGGGGACCACAGGAACCCCCATCCTACACATCACACCAAGCTCCTGGAGCCCTGCATGCCATGGGGACAGGAGACAGTCTGTCCCCACTCTGCTCTTCACCCCTTTTTCTCCCACTGCAGGGGTGTGGTGCTGCTGTCCCTCCCCACAGCTCCCAGCCTTGGGGTGAAGCTCCCCAGTCCCAGAGCTGAGCTGCAGGGGGAGTGTGGGGACAGCCACTGCATCCCAGCCCTTGTGTCCCTGCCTCCCTTTGGACTGCCACCAGCCCCTGCTGCTTCCCAGCTCTCCAGCCCTGTGCAATGGTTTATTCTCATCGCCTGTTGCCTGTCCCTGGGGAAGGAGGGGTGTGAGGACAGGGCTGGAAGGAGCTGTCCCCATGTTTCTGACCCTGCTCCATGGCCATTGTCCAGGGAACAACCTCATGGGTGGGCTGGCAGCACTGCCCCCAGCCCTGGGTGGTGCTCATGGTGCTGAGTGGGACCCAGGGGCTGGGAGTGCAGTCTCAGAGCTCACACAGGCTCAGATTGAGACATCCTGGTACTTTCTTTGCCCCTCCCTGTGCCCCTCCTCATCCCACTCCTGCTCCTGGAGCCTGCTGGGTGTGAGCTTCCAGTGCAGGAAGGGATGGGGTCATGTGCTGCAAATTCTCAGGGATGTCAGTTAGTTTTGAAGCTGAACTGCTGTGAACTCAATTTGCCAATTTGGTAAGTGCTATGGGCAATATCGGGATGTAATTTAATTAAGCTATCCCCTTTTTATAGAGTTCAGGGAGCATTTGCCTACTAATTTTAGCACTAGGTTTGTTCCAGCTTTACTCTGGACACAGATTCACAAATCATGACATGTTGTTAATCTCTACCAGTCAACAGTTTATTAATTTGCTGAGGACCACAGAAGTATATAATCAGTGGTTCATCAATCAAGGCTAAATCCAACAAATGTTCCAGGCAGGTACTGAGCATAAAATATACATGCAGCCTTGTAAGCAATTAATACACCACAGAGCTGGAGCCGAGCGGCTCAACCAGGGAGCAGCACAAATCTCCAAGATTTCTTACTCCTTTTATATAGAATCATCATCTGTTACCAGCTCCTTCATGCCCTTAATACGGCTTCCAGTAATTCTGCGAGGACTGGGATGCATTTATCTCCGGGTTTTTAGCAGTGTGGGCTCTGCCATTACCTAATTGTTTGGCCTTAAAAGGTCTCAGTTAAAAAGTCGAGGGCAGATTGCTCGTGCTGAGTCTCCTTGGGCTGATGATGGAGAGGAAAGAGGGCGTTGCTTTGCTGTTAAAATCCTACATTTTATACATCACCTGAAGACCCTAAAGCCTCTCCAGCAGGGTTCCCAGCCACAGGGGTGTCAGCTCCCCACCTGCCATCCCCCACTTCCCATGGGATCCCATTTTTCCCCCTCATCTCATGTTTTCTGTTAGTTTTCTGTGTACCCAGTAGATGGCACGAGTGCATAAAGGGTTTCTGCAGTTCTTTTCTTATCGGAGGCCTTTTTTTATTCAGGTAATTTGAAGAACTATCAGCTGCAACCTTGCCAAGACCTTGGCATTGCTCACTGGAGCCTTGTGTTTGAGCCCTAGCATAACCAAACAGCCCCCAAGCTCGAGAAAACTTGCTTCCATGCTGCTTTTTCCTGTTGCACTCTAGAACTGCTGATGGATCTGGTCAAGCTGTGGGAATTTCCCAAGAAAACAAAAACCCAGTGAGTTTCTCTGAACCTGGTGACTCTGCACGTTGAGTCCAGTGTGTGTTTCATACCAGCTTGCAGGGATCACAGCAAACCAGGAGAAAGTGTGCTGGAGGAATAATTCAGACTATATCCTATACAGGAAATATTACTGATCTTTTCTACTGGCACTGTGGTAGCTGCACAGCCTGGAGGGAGGATGCTGAAGGAGGGAAAATGCTAAACCCTCATGTGTTGGTGATTTATAATTTGAGATGAAAACCTGTGAATTGGCCCTGAGAGACTGAAGGAAACACCTGCATCATGGCTTAAATTCAGGTTTCCCCAGCTGTCTCTCAGATTGGCTTCGCTCCCTGGTGCCAGTCCCCTCACCCACCTGAGGAGAGGGGAGGTCACTTCCATGCACTGTGCTGTGACCAGGTGCATTTTTGAGCCCAGAAAGGCAGGATTGTTGGAAATAAGAGGGGTGAGAGGTTTTTTTCCCAAAGGAATGGGAGCTTTGGTCTCAGTACATGAGCTGGGCAAGGTGCTCTGTTCTCTTCCAGTGCATGTCTGGCATCCTCAGCATCACTGCAGGAGGAGGCAGCAACAGGTACAGGTGTCTGAGCCCCGTGGTGCCTCCCAGGATGGGGTCTCCTCACTGTGAGCACCACCTGGAGAAGCAGAAGGGCATGAGCTGCCTCGCTGGGGCTGAGGAAGGCAGCTTGGCATCCTGGGCCAAGGATCTTCAGAATTAGCCCCTTGTTTGTTTAGGGTGTGAGAGGTCTGACTGCAGTAGGGGGGGCAGGTGGTGTGGTCTGATGGTTCTGCAGCATCTGTGTGCCTGCAGATGTTGGTGATTTAAGTCACTTTAGAGTGCTCCAGGAGCCAAGGGTGTTGCAGGTGGATGTGGAAGGGCTAAAGCATGGCTGCAGGAGCCAGCCCACCTTGGGAGAGGAGTTGGCAAGAGCTAGGAGAGCCCTGCCCAGCCTGGGCACTGCTGTTCAGCACAGACACGAAATCCTGCTCATCCTCACTGGCTCCCCTCTCACAGGCTCAGGTCCCTCTGGCAGAGATTTATTTCTAGTTTGAGCAATAAAAAGTGCAGTTTGCCTAGAAGGATGATCTGTTCCTGCCTGCGCTGGTGGGGTCAGCAAAGGAGGGAATTTGTCTGGCTCAGCAGGTTGCAGGAGGGAGCTCATCCACCAGAGAGTCACTTAATGGAGTTGTGGCCTGCGGTGACACTGCTGTGGGGTTGGTCCCAGCCTCTTTAGACACACAAGGAGGAGAAATTTGGCACGGTCCACACAGGCATATAAACCTTAGCACAGCTTGTTTGGGGCTAATCCTTCCCTTGCTCTCTCCCACCTCAGAATGACTGGCTGTTCCTCACTGTGGCAGGGAAATGGCTTAATTCAGGAGTGTAACCATTCTGGGGAGAAATGGGATTAGAAATGAAGGAGCAGGGCAGTGGCTACTACTTTTAACTCCTCCTTCCAGCACAAGTCACCCAGAGGTGGCTTAGGGACTATGGAGAGATGCTTTGAAATTGTGTGGGTGATGCTGAGAACTTATTTTCCTGGGGTGAAACAGGGTGTTTGAGAGTTTCAGCCCAAACCAAAATGCTGTGCAGAAATGCCTCACATACGTGAAAATTCCAAAAATACTTTGGTTCAAAATGTTTCCTTTCTCTGAAGGAGAGAGGAATGTTTAATTCCACCATTATCATCTGGAGCTTTGTTTTATATTGCTTTATCCCAGTGTACAGCCTGAAATAAAAACAAAATTAGGTGATGGAAACCAAAACATTTCAACCTTGTCAAAATTAAATGCTCTCCTAATTTCCCAATGAGTTTTGAGATGTAATTGATGGAATCCCACAAAGCACTTAAGCTTCATCAAATCTGCATTTTCCTGACAGACAATTGTTCATTGAAAAATAAAAACTTACCCATCCCTGCCTTGAGAGGCACCTAGCTAATTATGGGAGAGATGCACACACTGGGGAGGGAGATGAGGAAACCAGTCTCTCCTAATCCCTCTAAAGTCTCACTGGCTCCCTGGAGCAGGAGCTGCCTCCTTTTGCACGCTGTGGTTGGAAGCAGAAGCCCCCTGAGCTCAACAGCAAGCCCCACTCCAAGGAACCTGTGGGTTTGGATTTTATCTCATTAATCCAGGTATATACCTGTGATGAAACTGGGATTTGAGGAGGAAAGAGGAAGAAGGGGTGGCAAAGGCTGTTGGTGTCAGAGTTGGTGGTGGGTGGGAGCAGATCACCCGCCTGCCTTTGCTTTCAGAGGGGGTTTGCACCTCCTGGGCAAGGGGCAGCTGGTTTAAAAGGCAGTGGAATAGCTGAGGGAGCACCAAGGTGAGCTGGAGGTCTCTGCCTGCACAGGGAAGGAGGGGTTTGGATGTTTTCTCCAGGAGTGGCTTTTTCAGCAGCATTTCTTGAGGCCTTGGCTGGTTCCCCTCTGCTCCTCACCAGACTGGGATGCTTCGTGTGCTGTGGTCACAGCTGGCTTGGGGCTTTGGGATTGGTTTGGGATAGAGGATTTCGTGCGTGGTGTTGTGGCTGGCTCACCCCTGATGGGTGAGTCAGGTGGGGCAGGGGTCAAATTTCTGTTTTCCTGAAGGTTTTTGGAGATGCCAGCTTCTGCTGTGACTGAAAATGCCCTGGCAGGCAGGATTTATACCCTGACATCCCAGCACACCCCCAAATGGGCTGTTGGTGACTTGTGGAAGGGAAGCAGATTTCCAGAAACACTTTGAGTGTGCAAGGCATCCCACCTTGGATGGAAACAAACCCTTCCCTCTTGGAACTGAGGTGCAGACACACACAGAGTGATTTACCTGAGAGGGTTCAGTGGTGGCCAGAGGTGAGGAGATGCTGCCTCCTCTCCCAGGGTTTCCATCTCCCCCGTGGGTCCCCCGTCCCACTTTCACAGAGGGACCAGGCTGAGAAGCACAAGCAGCATGTTGTTGGGAGCCTGCAAGACAGATGGGTTTGATTTTCTAAGGCTAAAATAATGATTGATGATCTTTAAAGGGAAAAGGAAGCAGGGGAATAGGAGGGAGGGGGAAAAGAATGGGAAGATAATGACTGTTATTTCAGAAAACAGTTGTAATGGTCCCCTCTGGGAGGGATGTTCCCCCCTCAGCAGGGTGTCAGGAAGGGCTCTGCCACAGCTGGGGTTGGGGAGGACATCCCTGCCCTGAGGAGGTCTGGAGAGCCTTTTGGCAACCAGCATTTTGGCCCTGTTTTATCAAAATATTGGGAGAGGAGGGATAAATCTCACACAGACTGAGCTGCATACAGCCAGGCTCTATCCTGCTGCTGCTGAGGAGCTTTGCTCACCAGGGGCCTTCTGGGTCAAGAAAATGAAAGCAGAATGAGCTAGAATTGTCCAAATATATATAAATATATACATATATATGGACACAGAGGGGTTTACTGCATTTGTATCATTTCTGAGCTCCAAGAAGCAAATAAATGCATGCCAGTGAATAGGTGGGAGCTCATTAGAATGCTGGCACTTGCTTGTGCCTCAGCAGTGCCTCGGATTAATGTTTTTGTCTCGTGCTGAGGAGGTTCCTCGGTGAGGAGCGAGGATGCCTGGCACTAAGGGGGGTCATTAGAGCCTTTGGAAATGGCCCTCGGTGCTCTGTGGCACTGAGCCACCAGCTGAATGTGCTGCCTGGGGCCAGCAGTGCTAGGGATGGGGTCCTGGGGCTCACTTCTGGAGATATCCAGGTGTGAGAATGGTACCTGGAGCAGCACTGGGAGCGGGGCTTGGTGGCAGCTTCCCTCTGTGGTTTGGAGAGCTGGGGGGATTCAGACTTGTCTGTACCCAGAGCATCACCTCTAGCACCTGACACAGAAGTCTCTGGCTAGAAGGCTGCTGTTGTTGAGAAAACAGAGTGGAATAACAAAAAAGGGCAGTTTACTCTCTGCAGAAACACTTATTAAGTATTCTGGTTTTTTAAACTTAATAATGGAGAAGAGGAGCTGAGCTGAGCAGCTCTGGCAGGCAGCTCAGATGGAGGAGGGTGGATGTGCTCCCATCTGGGGGATCCCTGTCAGTAATGATTTGCCTCCCAGTGACCCCTCGCCTGTCTCGCTGCTAATGAGCTTTGCAAACGAGCAAGTGAGCAAAGGCTCCTCTTTTACTTTACATGAGCAGGGACTTGTCCAGGTATTTATTTTCCTAAGGCACAGGTTCTGTTGTGTGCTCGTGTTCCTGCCCCCCAGGGTGATCCTCCTCCCCTTGTGTTTGCCCTGGCCGTGCTGGGGGTGTGGTGGTGGTGGCAGAGTGCCCATCCTGGTGGCAGGAGGCCACACGGTGCCACACGCCGTGCTGGGGTGACAGCAGTGGGCACGGGCATCCCGTTTTGTTCCAAACCACAGCCCCTGTGTATCGCTGAGGCTGGATCTGAGGTATTCCCAGGGGTGCCTGTGGGCCTGTGGCAGCAGGCCCTGCCAAATCTGCCACTCCGCGTCACCTTGGAGATGTCATTTGAAAGCGAAAAAAGCCCGTTCTGCAAAACAACAGATAAAAATAGCACTTCCTATTCAGCACATCCATTCCCTGTGCGTCCTCAAAATTCACTTGCTGACTGCAATCACAGGAATAAGGAGCTGTGTGCTGTGGGATGGGAGGGGATGGGCTGGTGTCCAACTGTGCCATCAGCCAAACCACGTGGAGCTGCTGGTGGTTCCTTATCCCCAGACCCCTTGGCAGCAGCAGGGTCAGAGCATTGCAGCCGGGGGTCATGTTTAGCCTTCAGGGCCTGTGTTAGCAGTGCTAACACACAACAAGAAAATAAAGTGTTCTTTTTCAATGCCAAGGGCAATTTTCAGGGTTGTCTGTGGGCACAAGAGAAGTCAGTTCACTTCTGCATAGATGGAGTGGATTTGCAAGACCGTGGAATTGTATTTGTGTGGTAACAGCTTCTCCTTGATTTTGAGCAGACCATGAGCTGGAGCCTCCCCCGACATCTCTTTTTCCCCTCCATAGCATGGATTAGGCACCAGACCCTTTCCCAAGCTCTGAGCTATATTTCCTGGTCAGATCCATGGATAAAGGATGGGCTGGGAACTGGAAGTGAACCCATGCAATATGAGTCTGATGAGCCAAACAGCTTTTTCTTTGGAATAACTGGGTGACTGTGTGGGATCCCTTTGCTTTCATGGCTAAATAAATCCCTGCTGTGTGTGGATGAGGGGTGTGCAGGGGTGTTTGACCAAGCCCTGCTGGGGCACAACTCTCCTCCCACCAGGGTGGGACGTGCCACCCGTGCTCACCCAGACACAGTTATTGACCGGGTTGCTTATTGATTTTGTAATCATTTTCCAACAGAGCCCCCCATCCTGTGTCACTGCCAAGGCAGATTGCAAATTGAACTGCACCTAAATTGATGGGGCATTGATTAAAACTCACCGTAATTATTGGTTCTCTGCTGCCCAAGCCGGGCAAATCAATGTCAGCAAGAACAGATCTGCTCCTTTAGAAAAGCACAGTGAGCACAGGGTGAGTGCAGGCTTTCCAAACCTATTGAGAAGCCCAATCTGACCCATCAGGGAGTCAGGATTAGCACAAACTGGTTTTTTTTTCGTGGTCATTTCTGACTCCTGTGGGCAAGAACATAGTTGCACTCAAATGGACTTCAGTTTTCCCCCACTCTGATATATTGGTGGGACATCCTCATGGGAAATGCTCTGCTCCAGGGGCAGGGAGGTGTGTTACAAAGGTTTACAAGCCCAGACAAGCTGTGGCTGCCCCAGGAAGTATCCAAGGCCAGGTTGGACAGAGCTTGGAGCAACCTGGGATAGTGGGAGGCATCCCTGCCCATGGCAGGGGAGTTGAGCTGATTTTTAAGGTCCCCTCCAGCCCAAACCATTCTGTGATTTATTGTGCTCAGTAATTGCTTCATGCACCTATTCACCCCTGCAAAACCCTCCAGGAAGAGGCTGCTGTTGCCTGGCCAGAACTAATTGCCAGGTTTGCTGATTCCCCTGGCTCTCCTGGGCAGGGATATATCCCATGTTTTCATGTTGGCTCCTGAAGCTTTCTGTCCCTGGAGAGCTCTGTGCTGCAGCACAGCAGCTGACTGGAGAGCCAGCTCTGCTCTGAGCAGGGATGGATGTGGAGAGACAGCAGCACTTTCTTTTGCAGATGCTGTGCTGAGCTATTTGCCTGCTGTAATTAATGAGTATTAGGATGCGTAATTATGAACTGAAAGGAAACACGTTTCATGGTGGTTAAGAGCCAAAACTGGAGGAATATCCCAAGGGTGGCCTCAAGCAGAGTAGGACGAAGGGAGGGAGGGCTTTGCTGACCCACTAACCCAGTCAGGGGGAAAGAACCATCTCCTTCCTCTGTGGGCTGGAGACGGTGCTGAGCTCAGCATGTGGATCTGTGCCAAGGCAAGAGTTCCAAGTGGCAGTGCCAAAAAGCCGTGACCGATCCTCTGGCTGTGGTCCTGTAGCTCCTGCTGCCTTACAGCCCCATCCAGTTGCCTTCAGCACCCTGGAAGATCCCTCAGGATCTCTAGAGGGAGCTTGAGCAGAGCCCTGTCCCCCCCAGCCCGTCCCTGTGTGTGTGGGGACAGCAGCAGAGGGGTGGACGTGGTGCCGTGAAGCAGAGATGCTGTTTGCAGCCAGATGTCCTCCAGGGAGATCCTCTCTCCCAGTTTCACAGCTCTGCTCTTGCAGCAGGGCCGGCAGACAAGGAGGGGAGCACAGGAGATAAGAGCTCTATCTGCAGTCACAAACACTCTCGTCCTGCTGCGGTTTCCCAGGCAGCTCCGGGGTGGTGAAAAGCACAGATTGCTCTCAGTGTCCTCTCCTCCTTCATTATTCTGTATAAGCATCTGGAAAGCCTCCTGCTCCCAAATCTGCTGCTTGCTGCTGCTAATTCCAGAGCTGTGGGACCCTGCCTGCTCTGCAGGGATGGGCAGCATCCCATTCCAGAGCCCTTGGCTGCCAAGATCCTTTGGATGGAAAAGCCCCCTGCCTTCCCTCCTCGCCTTCCCTGGTGTCCCCAAGGATGGTGCTGAGGTTTGCAAGCCTCAGAGCCGAGGGCACAGGAGGCAGTGAGGGATGTGAGGGACAACTGGCACAGACATCAACACATCCCAGTTGCTGCAGGCAGGGCAGAGGCAGATTTGATGCCGCTGCTGTAGGGAAGTGGCCCAGAGTTCCTAGGAGGAGGAGGAGAAAGATGGGGACAGACCTTGTAGCAGGGTAGAACAAGTGTGATGGCTTTAAACTGAAGGAAGGGAGGTTTAGATTAGATGTTAGGATGAATTTTTTCCCTCTGAGGGTGGGCAGGCCCTGGCACAGGGTGCCCAGAGCAGCTGTGGCTGTCTCTGGATCCCTGGCAGTGCCCAAGGCCAGGCTGGACACTGGGGCTGGGAGCAGCCTGGGACAGTGGGAGGTGTCCCTGCAGTAGGGTTGGAACTGGATGGTCTTGAAAGGTCTCTTCCAACCCAGAACTTCTAGGATTCTGTGATGGCTCAGGGTGGGCCAGGAGCCCCTAAAGTCCCTTTCTGCTGTCCCTGTTTGCTTCTTAAGTATCCAAGAGTGAGCGAGGCTCAGCAGCCCATCTCCCATCAGGACCCTGCTGGTGTCAGTGAGCACAAGGTCCAGGGTCTCCTGAACTTTTATTAATATGTACAGCATTTTGCTCACATGGAAAATGGATTTTCTTTTTTAAACACGAAGTATAGTGGTTTTATAACCTTTCCTCTGCTTGACAGAGGCCATTTATAACCTGCCTTCATCACTACCTGGGCCAACTCCAGCCTAACTCATCTTCAAGAAATTCCATAATGCATTTTTAATTGTGAGCTGCTCCCAGACAAGATTTATTTATTTTTTCAAGGACTGGCCTTTTGGTTGTTGTTTGTGTGCGTGTCTGTTTGGTGGAAAGGGATAAATAACAAAAATGGAAGTGTGCTTTAATCTGGGTGACAATTTATCGATGGCATTTGCTGCCTGCTGGCTTTTATCTTTGGGGGCAAGGAAAACAAGCTGGGGAACTGGAATTGAAAATTAGAGCCATGGTTCCCTCAGCTGTGGAAAACTGATGAGCCAGGGCTGCCATCCTGGCTGCCCCCAGCCCTGCTTCTGCCATGGGCTGGTCCTGCCCACAGCGGGCATCAGGATCCTTTTGGACATGATGCCAAGGCCATGCTTGCTGACCTGCCTGGCATGGCTTGAGGTGGATTTCTAGGTCATTCCCAAACACTGAGGTGGTTCTCTGGGTTGGCCCCAGGTGTTGAGGTGTTTATTTCTGGGTTGCACTGGATTTTTCTGCATTTTGGAGGAACGGGGAGAAAACACAGAGGGTTGTCATGTTTTGTCCCACACTGGCTGGCTTGAGGCTTTATTGCCATGTAGTTCTGCTGCCTCAAGGATTCCACCCTCTTCCAGAGGGAGGATGAGGGGGGAAGCATTGGCAGCAGACCAAATCCTTGCCCCACAGCCCCTGCCCCTTTCCCAAGGACTGTGGGGGGTGATGCAGGGCTACTCCTTCCATCCCTCATCTCCTTCAGATGGAAAAGGAGTTCAGCAGCACTGGCTCTGGGACAGGCTGTATCCTGGGAGGCCCCTGGGCAGGGGCTCCATGGTGGGGGAGGACACACAGGTGACTGTGGAAACCTTGGAACCCCTCAGGGGAACACCCAGGGCTTTGCCCTGGAAGCGTATATCATAGAGTTCCCCCATCTAGGCTGAAAGAAAAGACTTCCCCCATGATACCTCAGTTTTGCTTTCCCCTTATGTCCCTAATTCTCGTGGTTTCTCCCTTCCCTGTTTCCCCATTGCTTGTGGCATCCCTGGTGGCCTGCCCTGTGTCCCCTATAGGGCACTGCCCTTTGCCCTGCCCTTGTACCACCCCTGTGCCCTCAGACCAGTGACTTCTGACCCCATAGTTAACCCTGTGCACACCTTTGGGTCTTTTGTCCCCCTTCAGCGTGCTGGATGTAACAAACCTCCACTGGGATTTATCACACAAACGCCCTTCCTGCCTCTCCCTGCTGAGCTGTGTGTGGTGTGTGGGCCTGAGCGCCCACCCGAGCGGCTTTTCCAGAAGAGATGCTCGCTGGGGAAAGGCAGCAGCAAGCAGCACCCATTTCCACACTGCCCCAGGTGACCCCTGTGTGTGTCTGTGTGTGCAGTGCCCCGAGGAGCTGCGGCCCATGAAGGACGGCACCGGCTGCTACGACCACTCCAAGGGCATCGACTGCTCCGACGGCTTCAACGGCGGCTGCGAGCAGCTCTGCCTGCAGCAGACCCTGCCCCTGCCCCACGACCCCTCCTCCAGCACCATCTTCATGTTCTGTGGGTGAGTCCCCTCCAGTCAGCCCCCTCCAAGGCTCCTCAGTGAGCAACCCCTTCCCCGTCTCCATCCCTGCCACGTCCTGTGCTGCCCATCCCAGCCTGGAGCTGTGCCCGAGGAAAAGGCTGGGGATGGAGCTGAATTCCAGCAGGGAATAGAGGCACCTGGATTTCCTGATGAAGTGTGAGCAGATGCACTTTCCTTCTCTCCCCACCTCAGTCAGTTCACTCCAAGGCTCCTCAATGATCAATCCTTTCTCCATCTCCATCCGTGCCACCTCCTGTTCCACCTATCCCAGCCTGGAGCTGTGCCCGAGGAAAAGGCTGGGGATGGGGCTGACTTCCAGCAGGGAATTGTAGAAGCCTGGGAATTACCTGGGACAGATGAAAGCCTAGCCCATATTCCCTACACGGAGGGAATAAACCTGAGACCTCGGCAGGTGGGACATTAGGAAGATGTTCACAGAGTAAGCCCCGTTGGTTCAAGATCTTGGACTTACAAGGTCAAACCCCAGCCTTCTAATCAAGTTTGGATACCTATCCCCAGGTAAAACCCTACAAAATGCCAGGCTAACCATGCCCCTGGTCTTTGGATGCTGCCTGTGGTCAGATGCATTAAAATCAGATCTCTGAGCTTAAAAAAAAGAAAAGAAAAAAAAGAAAAAAACAGGGCTGGGGCTTGACCTTATAAGTCTGAGGTCTTGAACCAACAGGGCTTACTCTGTTAGCATCTTCCTAATGTCCCACCTGCCAAGGTCTCAGGTTTACTCCCTCCGTGTAGGGAACCTGGGCTAGGCTTTCATCTGTCCCAGATAATTTGGCTTCCAGCAGGGAGTAGAAGCACCTGGTGTTCCTGAGGGAAGTGTGAGGAGCAGTGTGAGCAGATGCACCTTCCTTCTCTCCCCCACTGTGTGACTGTACAGTTTGATCTGTGACTCACTGTGAAGGGACCCAAAAATTGTACATTGTGTGTTGGAGGGGGACATGTAGGATTTGTTTAAGAAATACTACTTTTAAAATTTACTTTTTTTTCCTTTCCTCCCCTGTGCCTCCATTAAAAATAGAGTCTCATCCCTGATTTTGGCCAGGATCTTATAATCCTACACAATTTAGCATTTTCTCTCAGGAGAATCTCCCTGGCTGCAGTGTGCAAGACAAGGAGCTCAGTGATTCTCTGGCTTTACGCTGCACAGCTGCAGCCATCCATCGCTGCCCCAGCCCCACGGCTGCTTCACACTCTCAGGCACACTCAGGAACCTACTCCATGTCCCAGTGTGACAGATTAGGATGAAGAAGGGGAAAAAAAGCCTTTTTGGAAAGAAAATGCCCACAAGCAAGAAGGGGAGTGAATTCCTAGCAGTAACTCCGAGGAGCATCCATCAAGTCCCGATGCAGGTGCAGCAAAGGCCTCACACAGCTCTGAGTGCCTGGGAAGAGCAGCCCAGGGAGCTCTGCCTGTGCCAGCTTCTCCTTTATTTATCCTGTTTTTGTTGGTTTGTTGTTTTTTTTCTCCCCACTACCTTTTTTATTATTATTATTGTTTAGCAGTGCAGAGTGACTGAGTCACCAAAACAGAGCACGTTTTCTGCTCCGTGCCTGCAGAAGGGGTTGGAAATTCCATGTGGGCACCTCATCCTTTGTGGGGAGGGTCTAGAAAATCTTGGGACGTTCCATGGTCTCCACCCACAGCAACATGAATCTGCATTTCAGCTTTGCATCCCCAAGGACAGAGACTGTTTCTCTTTTTTTGTTGTTGTTTTTCCCCTTCTTTTTTTCATAATCCCTTTTCAAGGCTGAGCTGGGAACAGACAAGGGAAAGTGCGACAGACGGGTGGGAGTTCTGCTTGCAGTAAAATGGAGTAGAGGAGAGGGAGAGGGAAGCAAGCCTGGGTAGAGGTGGGGTTGGTGTTACAGTGCTGGGGCTGTGGGGAGGAAGGAGCAGGGAGGGAACAGAGGTCTCCCAGTGAGGTGGGAGCTGATAAAAAGGCTGATGGAAGAGGAGGAGAGGCAGGATGACACATTTACAGAAGATTCCACCAAAGTCTCTGGTGTCTGTAGTTAAATCACATCCCTGCTGCCTGCCTCAGTTTCCCTTCCTGTTGGTTGAAGGTGAGCATGTGAATCTTACCCAAAACAGGTTTGAAAGTGGGATCAAAGAGCAGAGGAGCAGCCAGGCTGCAGCTGCTTCCTTGCAGGAGGGTATTTCTAGGTGGAAGAAGGTGCAAGAGCTCGATTCTGCTTTGCTGTGGCCTGGGGAGTGTTTGTACCCAAGCAGCAGACACACAGTGGGCTCAGCTCTGCTCTCCAGCACGGGGGCAGCTCCAGGGAGGACAGCATGGAATCATGGAATGATTTATGTTGGAAGGGACCTGAAAGCTCCTCTTGTTCCACCCCCCTGCCATGGGCAGAGACACCTTCCCTCAGAGCAGGGTGCTCCAATCGCCACCCAACCTCACTGATGGGCCCTGCTGATACAGGAGGAGGGGAGTTGGGAGCCAATCCCTCACTCACTGGTCACCCAGCCTAGCCAGGGCAGAGAATTTGGGCTCTGTGACCCTTCACAACTGCTGCAGGTGTTGGTGGGGTGGGTTGCTCTGTCCTGGCCCATCTCACGTGGGCTGTGGTGCCCACAGGTGTGTGGAGGAGTACAAGCTGGCCCCGGATGGGAAGTCCTGCCTGATGCTGTCTGACATCTGCGAGGGCCCCAAGTGCCTCAAGTCGGATGCCAAGTTCAATGACACCCTTTTTGGGGAGATGCTGCACGGCTACAACAACAGGAGCCAGCACGTCAACCAAGGGCAGGTGTTCCAGATGACTTTCAGGTATGTCCTGGTTCTGCTCCTAGCTTTGGGAATATCAGGGGGATGGGATGGCACTGAGGTCCAGTGGGACAGAGCCAGCATCTCTGATTTGCTCACAAGGGGAAGAGAGCAAGAGGACAAGGAGCATCCATGGCTTTCCTACCTGCTTGTCCTTCCCTCTGGCAGCAGCTCAGGAGCCTCCTGGGCCAGTGTGTGTCCTGTCAGGATGAGACACATCCAGCTGTGCTCTGTGGGCCTTTCTCAGAGGTGTTGCCTCATCTCTTTCTGAACTCTGATGTCTTCCATCTCCATGATATCCTGCAACAATGAGTTGTTTGATTGTGTGTGGTGTGAAAGAGCATTGCCGTGTTTTCAGCCTGTCCCAGCTGGTTTTATTCAGTGCCCCCATTACAGCACTGGGAGGAGCTGTGGATATGGCATGATAAATAATGTAAATGAGCTGAAGGTAAAAGCCTTCACCTTGCAGGGTTCACAGAGGAGAGCTTGCTGAATTCAGGGCTGGCAAGTGAGTTATTCAGTTGTTTTTCTTCAGGTCTTCTGAATGCAGTTGTGTTTTGATCAGGTGCAAGCCAGGGTGGTTCTGTGAGTTTTGAAGCAGCAGCACGAGTCACAGTCAGGAGAGGCTCCAGCCCACATCCCAGACACAGCTCTTCCCTGCCCAGCATCTGTTTCTTTCCTGTTCAAGCACCAAGACCTCATTGCTGCCTCTGATTTTAGCTCGAGCTGTGGGTCCTCATCTCTGCTGCCCACAGAGTTTTTCTGGGTGTTTTTGCCCAGCTGATCAAAACTTCCCTGGCTGTGGATTCAAGCTGAGCTGTGGTCTTTTCTCTCTTGATGACAGAGGCATTACAAGCTTCATCAGCACAGAGGTGCTGGGAAAGCCACAGCCAGCAGAGTGCTTGGGGCCAGCAGAGCTGCAGCTTTTGCTGGAAGTGAGAATTGTCAGGACACAAAAGCAATTTTCCCAGTAGACTCCTCTTTGCTTTCTCTGCCTCACGCTACAATTGTCAGTGGGTCCATCAGGGCAGAGCCAGGGTGGCAGAGATGAAGTTTTCCATCAGCTGGTGAGTCTAAGGGATGCTTTGTTGCTTCCAGGTAGTGAATGTATCCCCTGTTCTCAGGGCTGAATTCCATCTGGAAAGCACACAAGGATTGTCTGTGGGGCTGCTTTATCCTGGGGCACGTGGCTTCTGCAAGTGTTTCCCTCTGAGGGCATCCTGAGGATGGCAGGTTTGGGCAGTCCTGAGCTGCACCAGGGGCAGTGTGGAAACTGAGCTAGCTGAGATGGATGATAGCTCAGGGAGCTCATGCAGAAACCATAAACCTGCGACCATGGGAGGGGGGATATGGAGATTAGGATGCTAATGGCATCATTCCAAAGTAGGTCATGCCTCTGGTTCTGGTTCTCCCTTGGTTCGGGACCTTTAACATATTAAGTCATGTCCCTATCCCATGTTTGGAATTGGACCCCCGCCCCCAGATAACTTTATATATTTTTGAGTTAGCCACACCCCCAGGTCTCTGGATGTTGCCTGTTGGACCATGTGGTCTCAATGTTTGTTATTTTACCATCAATAAAGTTCTGGTTTTGGGCACTCCATCATTCCTGCCCTGTTATATTTTGCTGTGCTCCAGCCAGACCGGACCTGGAATCACAGTGCCAGCTGTGTTAGAGCAGATCCTGCCAGGGTCACCCTTGGAACAAAACTCCTGAGGTGTTGGGATAGCATCCAGGGGCCAGAAGGCACTCCCTGGGGCTCTGCCTGACAGGTCTTGTGGTTAAAAAAGGGCTCCACCACTCCTGCCACGCTGGCCAGGGTGCGCAGTGGGGAGAAGCCTTTCCCAGTGAGGAGCTGTGCAGTGACAGCCAAGTTCTTTGTACAACCTGCTGTCACACGCAGGGCTTTCAGTCCCTTTAGTCCCAGGTGTAACAGCAGCAAGGGGCAGGAGGAAGCAGGTCTGAAGCAGGAGCAACCTGCAAGGCTGCCCACGCCGTGGAGGCTGTGGCGTGCGATGGAGTGACTCCGCCGAGATGGGAGCCTGGAGGGAGGCAGCACATCTTGCTGCAGAAATGCTTCCAGCAGCCTGGAAGGTCGGCACAGCTGCCCTTTTCCCATCCAAGTGTAGGCTCCAGAAGCAGCAGGCAGTGATGAGCAGGGCTCAGCTCCCAGCCTGCCGTGTCCTCCCCCATGGCCGGGCTGCCAGGGGTGTCGGCGGGTTACGCTGTAGCAGCACCATTACATCATCTCTTAACAAGGGAAGAGAAGGAGGTTAATGGAGAAGAAATTATTAACTAAAAGATGTAATTTGCCTCTGATTTTCATAGATATTCAAGAACCTCTCTGAGCATTAAGACACCAGCTGTTAGAGAAGCCCTTAATTTGGTGCATTTGAAACATAGCAGGAAGCTGCCTAATACTAGGGATTAAAAGCCTGTTTCTGCGAAGTAGGAGCAAGAACCTGCTATCAGAACAAGGGGCTGAGTATTTTAGAGGGATTTATGACTGCTGGGATCCTTTAGCTATGCAGATGTGACAATCTTTTGAATGGTGTCTGCTTCCCATGTCGCCACATCTTCAGTGTCTTTAATAAATAGGATATTCTCAATCTGCCAGGCATGTCAGCATGGGGTTGGGAGAGAGCCTGTGTGCTGGGAAAAGCTGCTTCACACTCCCTGGCCTGGGCAACACTTATCAGTGCAGAATTCCCATCCCCTGGGGTTCAGGGAGGTCTCTGCCACCTAAAGGGCTGCAGCACTGATGAATTAGAGCCTCTGCCCTTCTGGTGGCTGCAGAATGGGCCAGGTTGGAAGGAACCACTTTGGGACATCTGGTCCAATTGGAGCACATGGATTGCATCCAGGCAGGTCTTGAATAATCCAGTGAGGGAGACTCCCCATCTCTCTCTGGGCAATCTGTTCCAGTGCTTGCTCACTGGACAGTGAAGAAGTTCTTTCCCATGTTCAGATGGAACTTCCTGAGCAGCTGTTTCTGCCCATTGTCTCTTTCTGGTCCCATTGCTGGGCATCACTGAGTAGAGCCTGGTCCATCCTCTTGGCACCCTCCTGGCCATGCTCAGCACATCAGTGGGATGTGTCAGGTGGGATATGCAGAAATCCCAAAGCAATGATGGCTTTATGGTATCTGACCAGCTGGAGAGGCTGGGGATGTGCAGTGGGTACCTTCAGGATGCAGAGCACAGATGGGTGTGAAGATGTAGCAAAGCCTGGGAGGTCTCAGACCTCAGACCGTGTGGTTGCAGTCAGTGCTGCTTCAGACTTTGCATTTCCCCTTTAACATATTTCATTTTATCCAAGGGGTTCAGGCATTTATCCAAAGACTTGAGTTGTGTGAGTGAGGAGGTGGTAACACCCAGGGATGGATGGATGGATGGATGGATGGACAGATGGATGGATGGATGGATGGATGGATGGATGGATGGACGGACGGACGGATGGACGGACGGACGGACGGACGGACGGATGGAGGGACGGATGGATGGATGGATGGTTGGATGGATGGATGGATGGATGGATGGATGGATGGATGGATGGATGGATGGATGGATGAAGGAAGCAGATACTGGCAGCTGAGGCCAGTGTACCCCAGCAGGGCTGGGCAGCAGCCAGGCTGGTTCCTGCTGCGTGCTCCACACGTGCTACACACACACCCCAGCACTGATGGAACACCTCGTTGTGCTGCCTAGAGCCTGTCCCTGCTCACATGGCCCTTTGTGCTGGTGCCAAGGACTCTTTCCCCCATCCATCAGTGCTAGGAAGCCACAGCCCAGCAGGATGTGAGCACCACAGCATCCCTGCAGCTCTGCTCCAGCCAGCAGGAGTTAGGAGCTCTGTGGGCAGTTTATTCTGTACTGAGATGCCTTAATAATGACTTGTGTGGAGGTTGGGGTGCTCGACTGCTCTGTTGGACATGCCAGCATCAAGATTCCAGCTCAGAGGAGTGCAGCATTGCTGCTGCCTTATTGCAAGGATTTAAATCAAAGCACTCCTCCAGTGATGCTGCTCCTGTGCAGTCCCTTGTGAGCCTTTGGGAGGGGACTCAAGAGGGATCTTCCATCACTCACCAGAAGCCTCCCTTGGTCCTTCCACTGCTGAGCCAAAAGCACATTCAGATCCATCTTCTTGTGGGCACCCCTCTCCCTAATAAAGGTTGTTCCCCTTGGCAAAATGCTCTGTGAAGTTAATAAGTAGATGGGGTTGGAGCTGATCTGTTCCAGTCACACCTGCTGGTCTAGCTGGGAGGCTCAGCAGTGGCTGCAGCTCACTAAAGACTAGATTGGAGCGATTTTCCCCCCATTGCCTCGTGGTGGGGCAGAGCCTGAACTCTGTGCTGTTCCCAAATCACTGAGGAATTATTTTCCAAATGGGTTGTTTGTTCATTCTTTATCTGTTTCTGCACCGTCTCTTTGCCATGAGGGAATAGATATTTTTGTTTGAAAGCTGTTTGCAGTTTCAGACTGTTGCTTTTATGCCATTAATATGGAGAAATCCCAAAATACTGCCTGTGGAGCCAGCTTTATTTGCTGGATTATTGCTGCATGGCAAATGGGATGTCAGGGCAATGCATGGCAGCTGGGAGCAGCTGTCTGCCCTCACTGGAGTCCCTTCTACCTTTGCCTCTCATCCTGGCTCTTGCTCCAGCTTGGCAAAGCCCCAGGACACAGGAACACCCACACAGCCCCCGTTTGATTCCTCCCAGCAGAGATGCAGTGAGTCCAGGGAGTTTCGAGGTGTTGAGGGCAGCTAAGGAGCCAGGATGGTTTGGTGGCTGGAGGCAGGGAGAGCATTCATGTTGGTGCTCCCTCCCTGCTTAGCACCAAGTGGTTTCCCTTCTCCATATCCAGGGAGGATGGCTTTGGAGGATCCAGGGCTGCTGTGCTGTGCCGTGCTGAGCACCCTCCTGCAAATTGGAATTGCCCTTCCCTCTGCAGCTCAGTCCCTGGAGGATGCTGTTCCCTCCATTCCCACTTACAAAACAGGGCTGCTGCTTCTGTCCAGCCTTGGGGAGGGGAAGGGAGCAGGCTGGAGGTGGTGCTGAGGTGCCCGAGGTGTCAGGGGTGCTGCAGGGAGGGATGGGCACTGCCCCACTGCTTCCAGCAGGCTCTGCCTCCACACAGCTGTGTTCATGCTGTCAGCTCACTGGGATGATGTGAGGAATTGTCATAACACTGATGTTTGGCCAGTTAATTTTAAATCTGCCTCTTCTCCCCCTCAATGCTTCTCATCCCTTAATAAACCAGCACAGTGGTAGGAGGGTGAGCTGGCAGTTCAGTGCTGTCCCTGCCAGGGCTGTTTTGGGAAACATCTCCACCGTTCACCTGGTGCCCTCCCACCCATGGGTGCTGCCAGGGACTGGGATGGGGGCTCAGCTGGGTGCAGCGTCACCTCTGGGTGTGAGAGGCTGGAGGGGCTTTACTGGTGCCCCTGGAGCTCACAGGCCAGCCCTGGCAGGGACATCCTGCTTCCCCCTCAGCAACACAAATGTCATGTCTGTAAGTGGTTAAATTAAAGCCATTTCCCCCCCACCTATTTCCCCCCTGCTCTCTGAAACCTCCAAGCACAGGAGTTATAATTGTGCTGTTTATTATTCCTGTGCCAGCGAGCCCAGCACCAGCCAGTGCACCAGTGCCTTGTTTACCTATTACCCTTCAGGCCAGGATAATGGATGGATCTCTTTTCCAGTGGCTGCCTTCCATTTCATTCATCTTTTTATTGTTTGTTGCTGCAGTTCTATTACCTGTTCACAACTTTGATACCTCAGAGACGCTAGTTGGAAGCAATGATGTCTTTCCAAGCCAGGAGAACGCCTCATGCTGTGGTCCTGAGTAGCAGCTAAGGTGTTCTTAGGAGTTTAGCAGCTCTGTGGAGGTGGGATCTGCTGTGGGATGTATGGGATGTTCCAGAGCCCACAGACACACACTGTATTTTGAGCACATCTGCACTGGCCAGGCTCAACAGTGAGGTTTTTTTTTTTCCAATCCAGTGTATAAATGACTAATGCAATTAGCACAGCATTCCATCAGTGAGGTCACTGTTGCATCCCATTCCATTTCAAAGTTCTCATCCCACCAAAAAGGATGACAGACTGTGGCTTTGAGCTGCTGTTGCCCAGTCTGCAGCCATGTGCTTCTGCAGCAGGTTGGGAGCACTTTTTATTCTACAGAAACAAAAGCAGGTGCAGTGTCAGACAGTGCAGGGGTCCAGGGTGGAAGAGATGCTTTGTAACAGAGATTGTTCAAATACTGAGGTTCTCAGGGTGGTTCTGCACCAGGTGCAGGTAGGATTTAGGGAACGGGCCATCACGTTCTCAGTGAACATGGACACATCTATCGCAGCCACCTCCTGCTCCTGCTGCCCCATCCCAGCCCCGGATGCTCCTCTGAGCTGATCCATTTCATTCCTGTCTGTGCAGGTCACAGGATAACCTCACAGAGAGTCAGGCTCTGCTGTTTGGTCATTGTGAGAACCCCACTGCTCTCAGCATGTGCCTCAGCCCCAGGCAGAAGGAGGAAGAGGAGGAGGAAGAGGGATGGCCACAGTGGAAGCTGCCCCTGCAGCCAGAGCCCAAAACCAGTTGCACACCCATGATCGTGAGATTTAAATGAGGAAGGAGTTACTCAGAGGGTGGGCAGGCCCTGACACAGGGTGCTCAGAGCAGCTGTGGCTGCCCCTGGATCCCTGGCAGTGTCCAAGGCCAGACTGGACAGGACTGGGAGCAGCCTGGGACAGTGAAAGATGTCCCTGCCATGGCAGGGGGTGAAGGCTCTTACAGACTCCAGCACAGTCCAGAGCCAAGGCACTGCTGTCAGAGACAGTGCCAGCACCCACTGGAGCTGATGGAATGTCAACCACGGGCTTTTCCCAGCTCAGGGACAAGAACTTTCCTTTCCCTGGCAGTGGAGCTGCTGCCCTGCAGTGAGGGATGCCAGGGAGCTGCTGTCCCCCCTCAGCCCTGCTCCCCACAGCCCCGGCAGTGCCGGTGCCTGCGCAGATGTTTGTGTTCTCTGCAGATGATGAAAATATTCATTATCCTGTTAGCGGCTGCCGCCACGGCAGAGACACAGATCTGCATTCCCACACTGATCCCGGAGCTGCCACACAGCGGGGCAGGGCTGGGCTGTGCCCAGGCAGGGAGCTGGCACGGAGCAGTGCCAGGGCCATGCAGCACGGAGGGCAGGAGGGAGATGGGAGAGGGTGGAAGAGCCTGGACCAGAGATGCAGGACTCCCCAGCGGCTCTTAATAAAGCTGCTGTTTATTGCATAAGTGAAACTACAGCAGTCTTGGGTCATGGGCAAGAAGAGCCAGCTTGAAGTTGGCAGTCACAACTGAAAGCATTCTTGAGAGACCCTTAAGTTCTGGTTACAATACATTATATCAGTCATCCTAAAGGGCTTCTCCAACCTAAATCGTTCCATAATTGTATGGGCAGGAGAGCAGGGATGAGAGGCTGGCACTTGCAGAACCAATAGCTGGGCTCTGCTCCCCTCCAGGGTATGGCAGAGACGTGGTGATCCATGTGCCACCCCCTCCTTGTGCTCCCTTCACTGTGCCAAGCTCCCGTGGCACCCAGGAGCTCTCCCCTCTCCCTGGGCTATGGGGAGCAGTCCATGGCACGGCCTCGCTGCCCTGCTGGCCTTTCCCATCTCTGACTTTTATGATATTAATTATAATGGTGTTACTGCACAGTTAATCTGCATTATTAAGAGATGCGGTGGAGATTGGTTTTATAATAACAGCTCAGATTTATGGAGTACCTTTCATCCCAGGGGGTCCTTATTGGCTTTATAGCCTTGTGGAGAGCAATTGCTGCTTCTTCCTCCTGATCTCACAAGAGCTGCAGCTCCTCCTGGGCCATGGCAGCTCTGTTCCACTCAGGACACATGAAAATACAGGTTGTGTTCAGCTGAAAATCAAGAGGAGAGTGAGACAGGAGGGTTTGAGGCAGTAAATTGTGAGCACATGACTTTGGGATGTGGTAGCAGCATTTTCCCATCAGATGGGCGCCGTGCTGGTCCCCATTAGCTGGGCTGTGTTTGTGCTGCTCACACCGTGGGGCCCCTGCAGTGTCACCTCCAGGGACAAGGCTGACATCCAGCAGCAGTCACGGCTCTTCCTTGCTAGTGCAAGCACTGGTTGATGGAGATTGCCCATCCGAGGACTAAATCAGCTTGACATTGACTTAGCAATGCGAATCCTTGCTCCAGGCAATGCAGTCAGGAGCAGTCACCAGCGTGGGGACATCTGAGCACTCCACAGCTATGCCAGCTGTCGAGCCATACCTGCTTCCAAGCTAGCAGCAGGGCTTGGGTGCAGTCCTCAGTGCAGCAGAAAGTCTTGCCTGTCTCTTTCCCATCCCAAGTGTTCTCTCCAGAGGTGGAGGATTTGCTGTTCTGCCTGTTGCAGTGTAGCTCGTGACTGCATAAACCTGCAAGCAGGTGCTGGGTTTGGGCTTGGGCCCCATCAGTTGTACCCAGTGTCCCCAAAAGGGGTGGACAAGCCATGCTGGGAGCCCTCCTGTCCTCTGTGGCATAATCCTAAATCTTCCTCTGCACCTGGTTCCTGGGCAGTGTGAGCTGGTTTGGGTGCTGGTGGCTCTGTGCAGGGGAAAGCTGGAGCAGGTGGAGGGGACAGGGCCATCATCCCTCACCCTCCTCCCTGTGCCCCGGCAATTCTCTTTGCTGCCGTGCTCTGCCCCTGCCTGGGCTGCAGGAGGGGTGTCCCACGGGCTGCTGCCTCCAATAACAATTCCCTGGAGATGAAAGCTCAAGGCGTTTGTGCTGGCTCATTTCTCCCCCAGCACAGGCAGCACAGCCTGCGTGCCTGGCCCCAGCTTTCCAGGGAATGCTGCCACTCACCATCTGTGCCCGTGCCCGTGGGCAGCAGGCAAACATCTGGGAGGTGTGGCAGCACTGCCACTTGTCATCAGGCAGCTGGGAGGAGACAGTGCTCCGGGCACCTGGCTGAGCCCAGGACTGGGGCTGGGCTCCTGGCACCACAGCTCCCTGGGAGGGTGGCAGGGGTGAGGTCACTGCAGGTGCTGTCACCTCACCCTGTGCATAGCTGTGTGGTTCTGTAATTAACTTCACACGCAGAAACACAACTCTGCAGCTGCAGTCACAAATCCCAGCTAATTGTCCTTGTGCTCTGGCTGTGCCTGACAGTGCTGCTGCTCGTGGAAGCGTCCCCTGCCTGGGCACTGCCTGTCCCTGTCCCCTGGGGACACCAGGCTGGCGATGGTCTGTGCTGATGGCCAAACTCCCTGCACGGGCACCTGGGGCAGGCCCTGGGGTCACCCTGGGCTCAGGGTGGTGGCACAGGGATGCTGGCACAGCCAAAGCCCACACTGGTGTACAGGAGATGTGGTGTGGAGGGGAAGTGGAAGCAATAACTGCTGAAATGACATTGCCGGAGTGCCAGCATATGAAATGTGTGATGGTGTTGCAGCCCTGCCATTGCCTGTGGCTGTTTTTCTTCTGCTTCTAATGACTAATAGAGAGAAGACAAAACAATTTCTATTAGTTTCTCCCACGCCGCAGTGGGTTTCTTATTTTCCAAACCTCATTAGAGTTTGTAATACCATGGTGGTAGTCAAGAGCAGTCCGAGTCCCCCTGGGGGGAGAGAAGAACCAGAGAGATATGATGTGCAGCCCAGTATTAACACTGCTCCTGGCTCATTTCCAACGTCCCTCCTAATTCCTTTCCAAACCTTTACGCTTTATCTTCATCTTAAAGGTTAACAATGAAGCTTAGGAGAGGGGAAAAAAAAGAAATGTTTAAGATGTCAAATTGTTTAAGAGAACAGACGTGTGTGCTGAGTGGAGAGCTGGGTCTGAATTTACATTGGAAAGGCAAATATTAATATTAAAAGGCTGTGCTTGTTCCTCCCAGGGCACAGCTGGGGTGTGGGTTTCCCTGGAAAACTGGGGCTGCTGGTGCACAGAGCACCCACTGGCTGCAGGATGCTGTGCCCAAATCCCAAGGAGCTGGGTGGATGCCAGGCACAGCCTCCTTTGGAAGCCCCAGGGGTAGTCCTGGCTCCTCTGGAGTTTTGCATTTATTGCCTCGTTACAAACAATGCCAAGGGAAGCGCCAGGTGTGGAACTGCTGCACTCGGGAAAGGATTGGGAAACAACCTGTGGGAGAGCACCCACAGCCTTGGCTCAGCTCAGCACCGGAACCAGCACCCACAGGGCATGTCCAGCCTGGCTCTCAGCATGGACAAACCATTCCCATGGGGAAGCTGTGCCCAGGTGATGTCGCAGCCTGGTGGGCAGGAGCTCCATGGCTGCTCCAGGGGATCTGTCTGTCGTTTCTCCATCGAATCCTGCAGGAGCTGGAGGTTGCTGAACTCATGGAAGATGACAAGGTCAGAGCCCTTGGCTGTCAGCAGTGACAAAGCTAATGGAGGGAGACACCCTGAGGAGCAGATAGATGGAGCAAGACATGGATCCTCCTCTGAGCAGCCCCAGCCCCTTGCTGATGGGCAGATTTATCTCCATCCGAGGTGCTGGGCATTCCCCAGGCCTTCCACTCAAGGAGGGATGGCACACAGCCCAGATGTGTCATGGTGGCCCTCCTGCCAGGTTCCAGGCTGCTGAACCACTGGGAGGGTGGGCAGGCCCTGGCACAGGGTGCCCAGAGAATCTGTGGCTGCCCCTGGATCCCTGGAAATGTCCAAGACCAGGTGGGACAGGGCTGGGAGCAGCCTGGGACAGTGGAAGGTGTCCCTGCCCATGGCAGGGGTGGAATGAGATGAGTTTTAAAGTCCATCCCAACCCTGTTGGAATCATAAATCTGTGATCTTCTGATTCTTTTGCTTTTCTCGAGCCATGGGTGTTTCTGATTGTTGCTCACAGCTTCTCCACCTCTCCTCTCAGAGTGAATTTCTTTGTGTTTCCTTTAGAAATGGCCTCAGGAGAGGATGCACTTCTACTCCACGATGGTGAATCATGAACCTCACGTGCCACAGAGGTGGGCACCACTGGCTGAGCTTCCTTTGGTGCTCACTGGGGTTGCTGGGCCTGTGTGGCCCTGAGGAGGGCTGCAGGATTTGGGGGATGTTTGGAGATGCTCTGTGGGAAGATCAGGTTCAGTGCTGGCAGAGCACAATGCTGATGGGAATGGGCACGGGAGCTCCCAGCCCTGCAGAGGGTTTGGGGCTCAGTCTGGGGGTGTGTGCAGGGGATGGTGCTGAGCAGCAGCCATGCACACATCTCACACCAGCCCAGGAGCACCAGGGCTTCCGTGCCCCAGCACTGGTGAGATTTACCTCCTGAAACACCTCAATTTAAATGCTAATTCTCCCTGAGCCAGGGGGTAAGGCAGCTATTGGATATTGTCAGGCTGTTTATTGCTGGCACTGAAGAGGGACTCGCTGGGGACATGGATGAGCAGCACAGGGACAGATCCTACCCACAGCTCCAGGGGCTGCTGCAGGGATGCTCTTGGTGCTCCCTTTTTCCTGCAGCCTGGTCCAACCACAGTTCATTGAGAACTGTGGTTAAGGCTGAGAGTTGGGGAACTGAAGAGGCTCCAAAACCTGGCAAAACCTGGCTGGTCTCTCCTCTTTTATCCTGCCTTGTTCTACAGAAGTGAGGCCTTGCTGAAATTAATGCTCAGTAAATTTGGAGTAAGTAACTGGTGCTTCACAGGGTTTGCATTAAACCTTTATAATTCACCAGTGCCTGAGGTCATGGAGACGTGCTGGGGGAGATTTACAGTGTGCTTACCTTCTCCTAAGTGGCTGTGGCAACAGGACACCCTCTTTTCTGTTTCCCAGTGACTCCAGAACATTTTTTTTTGGTGATGACAAGCTAAAAGGAAGCCATTTCTCAATGTCCCCGTGTCAGGCTGGGCTCTGCTGATCTTGCAGCCACCCCAGCAGGCAGCTTCTCCAAGGGAAATTTGGGTGAAAAGCTGGCACTAAATAACCTCAAATCCATCGTGTTCTCCACGAGCCATTGTGGGACAGAAAGAAGTAAGATTAATAACTAATTCTTTGCCAGGGCAGGCGTCTTCTCAGGCTTGCACAGCAGAAAGGGCGGCCCTGGAATAGTCACTTTGCTGAACATAGGCTTGCTGGATGATAATGTGATTAACATTTGTAGCTGTGCTGGCTCAGATAAGGGTAATTAAATCTCACGCTTCAGGGCATAAGCTAATCACTTGTGGGGTCATTTTCTATATAATATTTATATATCTCCCCCTTCATGAACATACCTGCCCAGGTGCTGATGCAGAGTGTGCACCCGCTGTCAGTGCTGGGTGTGGGCAGGAAGCCCCAGGTCAGCTGATGCTTGGAATGTGCAGTGGGAGCTCCACAGCTGCAAGGAAGGATTGGTTTGTAGAGTCCATCCTCAAGGCCGTGTCCAGTGGGAGCAGAGTGCCAAGGGAGGAAGCCACAGCTGACTGAGCTAAGGAGAAACTGCTCCTTCACCCAGCAGTGTTGCTAACAGGAAAATGAAATGCATGTCAGCCACCAGCTGAGCTTTCCCTGCTGCAGGCCAGAATCCCACTGCCAGCTTGGCTCTGGCTTGGAGCATCTCAGCAAGGAGACGTGGTGCCCCAGGGCCAGCAGAGTCGTGCCACGGAGCACAATCCAGCGGCCATGGCCCTATCCTGGAAGACCACAGCACCCCAGTTCCTCCCCAGGGCCTGCATGGGGCTCTCTTCTCCCCAAAGCCCATTTTGCCCTGGGATACTGGTCCTCTCTGGAGGCTCCCCATGGTCTGTGTGAGTTGCTGCCAGCGCTGCAGAGCACAGCGATGCAGCCCAGCGCTGCACCACAGCTCTGCTGCATCACCTTGGCTGTGTTATTAAAGGTCACAGTCCCTGAGAACAGGGCTGGCTTGTGTCTCTGGTTTCAGGAGGACAGGAGAACAGTGGCACAGCAGGCTCCTGCTGCCTGAGCCCTGCTCCTGGTACCTGAGCAGCTGCTAATTGCTGTCCCCCCGCCAGCACCCCGAGGTGTGGGAGCTGCTGTCAGTTTTCTGTGTCAGCCCAGGCAATGGGTGCATTGTAGGACTCCACTGAGGATACACCAAGCACCCATCAAAGCCAGGATTTTGAACTCACTTTATTCCAGGCAGCTGCTTTCCTCCTCAGCCCATCCTGCCAGTATCAGAGCTCTCTAAAGCCTTTGGCCATCTGACCTTTCCCAGCATCAGGCTCATTTATATGGAATCAGTTCCCTCCAAGGCAGGCACGTGCTCTGGGTCAGATGCTGCTGGGAGAAGCTGCATTTCCTCGTGTAATGACTCAGTATCTGCAAACTGCCTTGGGAGAAGCTCAGCTCCCCAGCAGGAGAGCGCTGTGCTGGGGAGTGGATTCCGTGTGCATCACGCTGGAGAGAGCTGCATGCTCACTGCTCCACTGAGTCGTCGGCAGCTGTTCACTGGGGAGATGCCAGGGGCAGAGCAAGAGGCACAGGAGGATGCTGTGGGGCTGGCAGGTTTGTCTGTGTCCCTCCTGACGCCACTGGAATAACCCTGTGAGCCCCACACCGTGCAGAGGTGCCGGTGGCTCACCATGCCCCTGTTGGAGGCACGTGTAGGGACACGTGCATGGGGATGCTGTCACATCCCTCCCCTCACCCATGTCCCTGCCCCTTGCACAGAGCCCGATGGCTTTGATCACAGCTTCCAGAGAGCAGAAAAGTCTGGCAGGAGCTCTTTATTGTGCCTCCACAGTGAGCAGCCTGCAAGCCACAGGGTTATTAAGAAGGCCCTGTGGAAGAGGAGCTGCAGCCCTCTGCCGGCTGCCAGTCCATGGAATGCTGTGCCCTGGGCACACCCCAGCAGCTGTGTGCCCTGCTGGCATGTCCCCATCACCACCCTGCCCCTGCAGGGCTCTGCAGAGGGACTGTGCTGTGCCCAGACCCTCTGCTCAGCAGCATAGCTTTGGCTCATCCCTGCCTGGGGATGGCAGGGCCCTGGCGGTGGGGAGAGCTGGAAGAGATGCAGGAAGGCTTTGGTAGCAAGAATGCATCATGGAAGTGCTCCTGAGGTCCTGCCTTGCCCTGCTGCTCCCTCCCGTGATGGAAGCACATTGTGGGCACGTGCCCACTCCCTGGCTCCCACTTGCCCCTGCTTTTCCCTTGGCCTTTCAAGTGTGGAACAGTTGAACAAGTGGATAAGAGGGGCCCTGCAGAATGTGGCTGTTCAGTTAATACCTTCTCATAGAGGCAGCAGCTCTGAGCAGCAGCTGCTGTGTGCAGGGCCCCTCATGCCTCAGGTCCTCCCTCTTGAGCTGCCCAGGGTGGACCACCAACCCCTGGGGCTGTCCTGCCCTGTGGATGAGCTGGGGCACCCCTAGGGGCAGCTGTTTTACAGGCTCATGGCACGGGTGGGCATTGCTGAGGTGGCTCAGGTGGGGGGCAGGAGGAGCTGCTGCCTCTCTCTGTCTCCTCTGGCCTGTGTCAGGGTGCAGGGTGCTGGATGAACACAAGCTTCTGGCATCTGTCCTGGCACCTCCGTGCCCCCTCATGTGGGACAGCACTTGGGTGTCACAGTGGACACGGAAAGAACTACACGAGGACACGCTGGTGAGCGAAGCAGGAAAAAGGGCGAGTTTATTTACAAAACTCAGTTTTATACATTTCTTATGGGGCCTGTGGATTGGAGGATGGATTCCACCTCTCAATCCTCATTGGCCAAGCCAACTGTCAATCACCTTTTCTCACTTAGAAATATGTAAACAATGAAAAACAGTTAGCAAAACATGGCCAGTGTTTATAGTAGAAAGTGTGATAAGGTAAAATTTCTGACTCTAATACGAAGAACATTACAGAAGGCTTAGAAAAGTCTCCAAAATCAGGGTGACACTTAGGAAGGTTCCGCCAGCTCCTCCTGGGAATCTCCTCCTGATGCTCTCAGAGGTGGGATATGGGGCTGGGCTGGCAGTGACCCTGCTGGTCCCTGTGCCCATCCTGTGCAGGACGGGGAGCTGAGCTGTCAGGAGGGGACAGTCCCCACGCTCCAGGACAGCAGGCAGGCTCAGTGCCTCCCGCTTTCCCAGTGCAGCATCACGCCTCCCCATGGCTTTGGGATTTGGCAGCACTGATGTTTTCCCTTTTCTGCTGAGGCAGAGCAGCAGAGACACCAACATGCTTCTTCCCCTGTTCCCTACCGACTTGCCTTATTTTGCAGCCCTGCTTCCCACCACCCACACGGCTCCCAGCTCCGGCAGTAATTGCAGTTCCCCGTTTGGAATTGCTGTGACAGCAAAGGGCTCAGAGCAGCAGAGCACTCCACCATGGGGATCCCGTGCCCAGCGGGATCAATCGGAGATTGGCGAGCACGCTGTGAGTGAGAGGATTTTCCCCTCAGAAAAATAAAGCAATTTTTTCTGTTTTGCACTGAGGCAGTGCAGAGAGTGAGGCTCCTGAGATGCAGTCAGGCGCTGGTGGCTCTGAAATGGGGGTGTAGCATGAGGCAGGCTGCCTGTGCAGCCAGGGAATCATGGAATGGTTTGGGTTGGAAACGACTTTAAAGATCCTCTTGTTTCAGCCTTCCTGCCATGGGCAGGGACACCTTTCCACTAGACCATGTTGCTTAAAGACCCATCCAGTCTGGCCTTGAACACTTCCTGTGCCCCATTCATGTGTCCCCACCTTCAGGTGCTCCTCCCTGTGCTCCTCTCCTGCCCTGGGGCTGGGAACATCCCCAGGCTGCTTGCACAGGGCTATGGCTTCCTGCTCACCTCTGGTGCAGGTTGCAGTGGCCACATCTTTGCCCCAGAGCAATGGGAGGATCCAGGGGAACGTTCCCTGAAATCAGCATCTTGCTGTGCTGGGACCCATGGAGGTGGCCAGGGTGTACCCTGTTGTGAGATGACCACAGGATGATGGATCATCCCCCAGGGACAGGCTACAAAAGGTAAAACTAGGGAAGGTGAGTGAAATCAGCAGCTGTTTAAAAGAAAATACATTACAAAAAACGCAGCTGGGGCAGGCGGTGCCAATCTGAACCTTCCCCAAGCTCCTGGGGCTGACCTGATTTTGCAGGAACCTCCCTTTCTCCTGCTCTGCTGCCCTTTTGTCTCCACAGCCAGAGGATGCGAAGCCTCCTGGCCCATATTTTGGCTCTAAGATCAATATTTAAAATGCCCCCTCCTGTTTCCTCGGCGCAGGCGCGAGGCATTTCTCTTGCCAGGGGAGGCTCGTCTCCCAGAGACCTGTCTGCTCACCATTTCAAATAATTTCCCTGGTACCGTTGTTCTAGAAACAATTCATTAGGGGCCTATTATACAATGTTATACCTGCCAAGGTTAGAAAAGATCCTGCATGTGTGGTAAAATTGCACTGCCAGCTGTACACCAGAGTGGGTTTTTTTTGTGTCTGGCTGTAAAATGGACTTTTTCTGCCTTTTGGAGAGTGAGTCACTGGGGGGGGTGAAAACTGTGGGGGTGATGATGATGCCTGGGGAGCCCCAGCAGAGCTTGGTCACTGTTCACATGAAGATGCTGAAGGTGTGGAAAAAGGGCAGTTTTGGGTGTAGCAGCCATTCCTCTTTCCTTGCCCCCCTCTCCAGGGACCCACTTTGAAAATCTGGGCCAAACGCAGTGGCCGAGTCCCCAGGCTGAGAGCAGTTCCAAATTTCTGGAGCGCTAATGGAGCTGTGGTCCCTGGGGAGCTCATTAGGCATCACCTCAGAGGGCTGCACAGCCAGGGCTGGCTGGTGGGGAGGCTGCAAACCCCATCCCCTGAAGGGCTCCTGCTCGAGAAGATGTCCCCGCCTGTCCCCATGCCACCAGGGTGGCTCAGCCCCACTGCCCAGCCGTGCCCTGCATCGTTGCTTTGCAGTTGTCTTTTTCTCTCTGCAGGGAGAATAACTTCATCAAGGACTTCCCCCAGCTGGCTGACGGCCTCCTGGTGATCCCCCTGCCCGTGGAGGAGCAGTGCCGTGGTGTCCTCTCAGAGCCCCTCCCTGACCTCCAGCTCCTCACAGGTACGAGCTGCTCCTCAATTCAGGGTCCCAGGGGAGGGCACAGGAGGAACAATCTCTTCTCCCACCCTGGATCCTAGTGTGGTTCCTGAGGGGCATCATCCTCCTCTTTGTGCCATCCCTCCTGTGTGCCTGGGGCAGAAATCATCTGAGGGGTGTGTGAGTCCATCCCAGCAGCATCTGCACCCCTGTGAGTCCTGGCAGTCACAGCCATCCCAATGCTTGTCCTTGGGACCCCACGGCATCCCCAGTGAGGTTCCCAGCCCTCCCACCAGCCCATTTCTCACCCCTGCAGCACGGTGGGAGCATTAAGCATTCCCCAGAGCATGGTCAGCAGTGTCACCCACCTGCTTTTCCTTTGCAGGGGACATCAAGTACGACGAGGCCATGGGGTACCCCATGGTGCAGCACTGGCGGGTCAGGAGCAACCTCTACAGGGTGAAGCTCAGCTCCATCACACTCTCTGCAGGTGAGGGATGCCAGGGGCAGGGAGATGTGTGTCTGCATGGGTGGGTGGTGGTTTTCTGCCCCAAGCATCCCACTGACATTTCCCACCTCCATGCTCTGTTCCCAGTGCTGCTCTTGAGGCAGGCAGGGAGATTCTCCTCCTTTTTTCCAGGGGGGAAACTGAGGCAGGGAGTTTGTGCAGCAAGAGGTGAGGTCAAAGCCAGGAGAAAGGCAGTAAGCAATGAGCAGGAAGGATTTGTTTTGGAGCCACTGTGTATATGTGTATGTACAAAAACCAGTCCCTTAAAAAAGGTGGTTTCAAAAGGAACCAAAGCACTTGGAAAAGCAGGTCATATAAAGCAGGAGTCACAGATGAAGAAGGGGTGGGTGGGAGGATCCTGCAAATGTCAAAACATTTCACTGCCACGTTTTTATAGCTACACATTTTGTTTCAGAAATGCCGAAACATTTTGTTGCGACCTGAAATGTTTTGCCTTTTCATTTCAAAATAGCATTTTTTATTTAAAAATCAACGAGTTTTTAAATGGAGAGAGAAGGAAAAAAAGATTTAGTGCTAACAGGCTGCACAGCCCCAAAATGAAATAACCTGCACAGAGCTGAAAAAAAAATATGTGGGTTCAGCTCAAAATGAATTCTTCTGGCTTTTTTATTAAAACAGCCTTCCCTTTCAATAAACCAACCAACCAACCAGCCAGATAATCTCATTTTGGTGACAGTTATGACGTATTTTCTTGCAGTATGTTTTCCGTTCCACCACTGAACCAAAACGGTGCTTTCAGCCAGCTCTAAGTGATGCTCAAGTGCTGTGAAGTCACCAGTGTCTCCAGGATATTTCAGCTCCATGGAGCACCAAGGGTCCATGTCCTTGTCCCATGCCAGAGGTCCCTGCTGTCTGTGTGGATGTTGCTCAAGTGATGCCTTGACCTTTGCACAGCCATGGAGCTGCCACCAGCCCAGCCCAGCCCTGTGTGTCCCTCTGGGCTGTCTCCAGCTTTCCTAAAAATAGTTACCAGTTGTACTGGCTGTTTGCACTAGGGATGGAACATCTTTGGTTATGGATACAGCCAAGCAAAGGCCAAGCACATCCTCTGGGGAGAGTGTTAATGGTGTGCCAGCAGCCTGAAGAACAGAGGAGCTGGCAAGGACAGAGCACGTGTGTGTGTGTGTGTGTGTGTGTGTGTGTGTGTGCAAACGTGTTCACATGCACATCCCTGCAAAATTATCTGAGAAACCTCTTAGGGAAAGGAATCATAGAAGGAAGGCAGAGCCACAGCCCAGGGTAGTAACAGGTTGTGGATTCCAAAGGATGAGATGGAGGCAAAAGAGAAGGAACTGCACCCACGTGAGACCTTCTATGACCTGAGCACCCATGTGAGGCACCTCTGGGGCTCCTTCCCCTGCCCTGCTGACCTGCCTACCCCCTGCCTCCCTCCCGCAGGCTTTGCAAACATCCTGAAGATCCTGAACAAGGACAGCAGCCGGGAGGAGCTGCTCTCCTTCATCCAGCAGTTTGGCTCCCACTACATCGCGGAGGCGCTGTACGGCTCCGAGTTCAGCTGCACCATCCACTTCCCCAGCAAGAAGGTCCAGCAGCAGCTCTGGCTCCAGTACCAGAAAGGTGAGGAGGGAATGGGCAGGGGCACAAACATCACGTGTCACGTGCTGGTTTCCATCCTTTCCCATGCACACACCATCACTGTGCTGGTTGGAGGGCTCAGGCAGGAGGCTTGTCCCAAACGGAGTGCCCAGTGTCAGGTGGCAAATGTCACTGGCAGCACCCCTGAGCCACCCTGCCTGCTCCTGCCCTTCAGCTTCCACCCTCTGGCTCCATCCTCTCCCAGGGTGACCCCTTTCCCCACGGTGGCCCTCGTGTGCTGGGGGTCAGCTGATGGAGATGTGACATAAATGAGCTGTCTCCGAATGGCTTTGTTTTATTGCTTGTGACAATGACAGTCTTTAAGGAAGTGCATTAAATCAATAGCAGACTCATTGTGCTACACCATAAATAACGAGACACATCATTAAACAGGGCAATAAACTTCAGGACTTTGAAGTAATACAATTAGGTTATGTTTATAAAAACTGCCTTATCGCTGTAGCCTTCCATTTGCCAATTCATCTCTCTCCTCCAGGGAGTTGGGGGTATGCCCTGGATCTGATATTTTTCTATTCAAAAAGCATCTGTGGTGTATCACAGAGCCCACCTTAGGGCTGATGGTGACAGAGGTCATCAGGGCACTTGTGTCATGCCTTAGTGGCACTGCCAGGAGCAGCCTCTTTTGGAACCCAGCAGAGAGAGGTGTTCTCCCACGCGCTGCCTCCCTTGCTCTTGGCTCATTTTATTCCCCGTTTTCCCAGCGTAGCTCGTCTTGTAAGAGTATTTATAACACCCTGTGCTCGTTTGTTTGGGTTTTAAATAGTGATAAATGAAGTTTGCCATAGCAATGCCCCTGTTTAGCAGGAGAAGGCACGTGGAGGTGGGTTGTTTATGTACTCGTGGTGTTATTAATCACTTGGGAGCGCTCCCTGCAATCCAGGGGCAAATGTGTTGGTGGGGAGCAGACCCCGAGTGCCCCATGGTCCCAGTGCCATCACCTGGGACCAAACCAAACCCACACAAGGGTTTCTCAGAAGAATGAGAGGTGGGAGTGAGAGGCAGCTGCTGCAGCCCAGGCCTGGCACAAGCACTGCTGGTGTTCCACACTGCTGGGGCCAGAGGGGCATGAGCAGTGCTTGATCTTGTGGTGAAATATCTCTCATTCCTTCACTCCCACCTCCCCCATGCCAGGGGCAGCAGTGGCTCAGGGCTCAGCCACAAAGCCCCACGGCAGCACAGGGCCTGAAGGCAAAGCAGTGCCTCAGTGATAATTTCCTTTTTAGTCCATGGTATGCAACTGGCTGAGGTGGATCCCTCACTCCCCGCCCAGGTTCTGCCCCCACTCCTGGAGCTTTGCCTGGCTGCCCTGGCATTTGGGGCACCCAGAACATCCTTTCCCTCTGCTGGTGAAGCACCAAAGCACTCATGGTACTCCAGGGATCCCCTGAGGGGTTGCATGTGATGCCTGGACATAAACCTTTCACTGCTTATTGTGCAGCATTTGGCACTGGGTTCTGGCCCTGACCTTGTGTTTCGTGCATGGCTCCATCTGTGGCTCTGGTAGCTGGTGGGGTCAGTGAGATGGAACTTTGGGGCTGTGGGCAATACAGAGGTGACCAATATTGTATTCAGCTCTTTGATGGCCAGAAAATGCTCTTGGAAGGACATTAAGGATGTTCAGGGCTCTTGGGGAGATCAGCTTGTGGACAGAGAAAGTGTCGTGGGAAACCCAGGGCTCTGTCCCAGGGAAATCCCAGTTAGCCAAGAGAAATAGCTTGCTGTTCATGGTAGATGGATTTTATTCCCAACTTCTCTACTGATTTACCCTCATTTTGCCAGCAACATAAGGCAGATCAGAATAAATAGCTCCAGCTAGACAGTTCTGGATGCCTTCTCCACTCAGAACAGCGCTGGCCTGCCGGGCTCCCCGCTGCTCACCAGCCCATTCTGAGCTGCTCAGTGAGCACACATATGCATCAGCTCTAATAAATATAAAAGTAGGGCCAGAATAACTGTAATTTGTTAGTGGACAAAACAGGTCACAAGAGGACCAGAGAGGAGAGTCTCAAGCTAATTGGAACGGCATCAACTCTGAGGAAGAATGCGCATTACAGGGTCTTTGCAGCAGCGCACAAAATTATTTTAATATTTTAATCAACTTCATAAATCAATCGCTGGGCCTCAGGAGGAGGCCTCCAACAATAAAGGCACAATCTGTGCATCAAGCACTAATTGAAAACATGGTTTTGAGGAGAAGCTCATGCTGCTGGTGCCAGGGCAGGCGCTGGCCCCGTGCCGGGGCTGGAGCCGCCCCAGTGCCAGTGCAGAGCCCTGTGGGTCAGCACCTGCAGAGCTCTCCCTCCTCCAGGGGCAGGGAAAGGGCTCTGCCCAGCCAGGGACAGCACAGAGCGGGCAGCCTGCTCTGCCTGGAGCAGTGACAAGTGTCCCCTTCCTCCTGCAGGTGGATATGGGGGGAGTTGAGGTGGCAGAGCAGCCTGCCCTTGTTCCCAAGGATTTGCAGGAGTGAATCCTGCAGGAGAGAGCCAGACAGGCACAGTGGCATGGCTGTGGCACAGGGAGCTCTGCGCTCCTTCAGGGCTGGCATGGGAGCATCCCCCAGGCTCCCTCACAGGAACAGCCTCAGTCTGTGAGCACACCAAAGCAAACTCCAATTTTACTTCATGCAGAGTGATTAAAAACCGATTTTTTGGGCTGCTTGCTCTGGCTCTGTGCAGCCAAGCAGTACTTTAACACATTGAGTGGCCTCCAAGCAGGGACCTGGAGATCGACCCAGCCATTGATCTGTGCCATGGGAGCCCGCATCGCTTTCCTTCCCCGCTGGAGCCGGCGCTTAACGCTGACGGCGCCCCATTAAGTTGGTAGCAGTTGTGTGAGGACCTTCATTTGGCAGCTGGGACAAACGTGGTGTCCCCAGCCAGCTCCTGCTGTGTGTGAGAATGGGCTGGGCCTGGTGGGATGGAGGGAGCTGGCTTTGTCACAGTGGTGCTGTGGATTTCTGGAGAAACCAGTGTGGATAACACCCCGGAGTGCTGGCTGCTGCTGAGCAGTGCCTCCATGGCATCCACGCTTCCTCTTTTTCTCTGTCCTGTCCCCACAGTCACTAGGCTGGGGTGGGTGAGGTGTTGGGAGATGACACAGCCAGGACAGCTGACCCAAACTGGGCTATTCCTCACCACACAGTGCCATAACAATAAACCTGGAGGTGGAGGCTGGGAGTCACCCCCACCTCAGAGACTCTGAAATTGTACATCAGGGAAGGGAGTGATCCCTCCATCCAGCAAATCCACCTGGGAACCACTTCATTCACTGATAAAAGTTCATCAGAGAGCTCCTCGCTCCGTGGTTCCTCGTTCTGGCTGGTGAGGAGGTGGAGAGCTTGCTTAGAGAAGGGGAAGAGCTGCTCTGAATGCAAAATCTGACAGCCCTGGTGAGATTTCTGCAAGAGCTGTTCCAGTTTGCTTCCTCCCACTGGAGGAGCCCAGCTGGGAGGCAGGAAGGGATGCTGATGGGCTCAGGATGTGTGTGCCTGGGTGGGGGAGACCCAGAGGGTTTCACTGCCCAGCTGGGAGGTTACTTTAGGTCTGCAGTGAGGGAAATGTTTTTCTTGAATTTACTATGACCTGTAGATAGAGTTTCCTTGGCTGAGGTTCTCTGGGCACGTTGAATGCTCAGCAAGCTCAGCCTGTGGCTGCTGCAGATGGGAAAGGTGTTCATGTTCCCTCTCAGTAATGGATCATTTATGGGAACAGCCCATGGAGGGGCTGTGTCCTGGCAGGTCCTGTCACATTCCCTAAGCCTTTCTGCTCCCTGCCCTCCCCAGTGTTTGCTTCTCTTCTCTCGGACCACACTCCATGGACTGCATTCACCTGTAAGAGGTGACAGCTTTCATGCTTTCTTGTGAACTTTGCAGTTTTGACAGATCTTCACAAATATCCTTCATAAAATTAAGGATGGAGCCAGTCCGTATTCCTCTGAGGCTCCCTCCTGTCCTTTCAAGGCTCTATTTGTCTTCTTTCAGATCTGATACTGCCATTAACACAATTAAGATTGAACTAATCTGCAGGAACCTTTAGTTTTCCTTTCCTAGATGCAATCAAGTGCACTAAGAAAGTTGTAAAGCTACTTTTTCAGCTGTTAAAGGACATAATAGGTTTCCCTTATATGTGCTTGGTCAGAAGTAGAACACACAGCATTTCCCTGGTTTTGAGATCTGTCCCTATGTACAAGTACTCAATTACCTTTTTAACACTCTTTTAACACTCTCAGTTGCTTGGTTTATGTCATTATTTCAAGCCCTCAGATTTCAACATTTTGTTCAGAAGAGGTAAAAACAAGCTAGCTGGTTGCCATGAAATTTAGTTTAGACTAAAACATGTGCTGTGAGTAAGTCTGCAAAATGACCTTATGCACTGCTCATTGTAATCCAGAATTGCCAGGCAAGTGCAGTAATTAGTTGTGTAAAATGAAATAACTTTAAATCCTCACATTGAGTAATGACCCAGAAAAATCACTTAAGCTATACAATAGGAACAACTCAAAGCATATGGCTTTATTTTTACTTTTGTAGCTCTACCCCCTTTGATGAGGAACAGGCTCTCCTCCTCATCCCTTCATTCCCTGGCTCCTGGTTTTGCCTGGAACAATGTCCGTGGTTCAGCTGTTCTACCCTAAGAAATCCAAACCTGTGATAAAGCTACAGCGTAGGTCTTACAGCACCACACTGCAGCTGTTCTGCATGGGTTGAATAATGTTTGATAAACCAGAAATTCATACCTGTTTAAAGAGCTGAGATGAGCCCAAGGGATGAAATCCTTCACCCAGCTCAGCCAGGTGGCTGGACAAGGGGAGAAGCTGTGCTGTGGATGTCCCTGCTGAGGAAATGTCCCTGCTGAGGAAATGTCCCTGCTGACCCTCCCAGAGCCCCTCTGGCAGCCCCCTGGCACCACCCGAGCTGGGGTGGAGGCACCTTCACAGCTACACCCCCCACACTCAGTCACACCAGGTTTCCTCACCAGCTCAGCTCCCATGGCAGAGTTTTGATCTAAAATAATTTAATCATGGTCAAACATCAGAAGAACAGCCCGAGCTGGCAGCTCCAAGGAGGGGGACTACAAACAGAGGAAAGCCAGGGGTTTTATACCCTCACAGTGTAAGTGCACCACAGTCTGAGCTCTTCTTGGTGAGCCCACGGCTTCTGATGTGTCCTGGCTGCACCACAGGTCTCCACCTCAGACCCTGGATGAGCCAAGCACACAGGGGATGGAGTTTTCAGCCAGGCTCCCTCGTCCCCTTGAGCTCCAGGAGCCACTGAATTCAAATCAGCCTTCTGAAACATCAGCTGACAAGGAAGATATTGCCCTTGAGGCAGTGTGAGTTAAGGTACAAAACCACAGCATTTGTTTATAAGGTGGGTAGGGAAGTGTCAGGAAAGTTGCATGAGCCTGCCAAGATCAGATTTATCCTCGACAGCCTGACACATAAAAAGGGTCTCGTAGCCACTGTGTTCCACTCTAATCCCCACTGGCTGTAAAATCCAATCTGCCACCGAGGGGAGAAGATTAAGTGTTTTAATAAGAAAATGAGCCGTTTGCAATGCACTTTTAATTGGATCAATTTTTCCTTTATTACACAATCTTTAAAAACCAAACACATACGTGTGACCAGACAAGCTCTTCCTCTAGATACAGAGCAGGAGCCAAACTATTTCAACATAATCCTTAATTACTCCATTTCACCTCGTTTGGCAGATGATCATGACACTGTGTGGGAGCACCACAGCAAGAGGAGCTCTGTAAAATCATCTCACAGTCGAGTTTTGTCAGATGTGCAGATCCTGGGTGAAGGACAGCAGGTTTTTCTTTTTCCCTTTTCTCCCTGAAACCCCAGACTGGAAGAGTTGCAGGCAAGACAGAGCCCCAGGCGCCGACTGCAGTGTCCTGGCCCACCAGTGCTTCACAGGGTGGTGTTATTTTTCTTAATTCTCTCAGTGAGAAACAGATGACAGACACTTTGATTGAACTCTGTAACCAGGAACAGGCTGGAGTAACCAACTGCTCAGTTTACTGGACCAGCTTTTAATTTTTTCCTTTTATTTTTTTTCAAGCACTCCAGGAAATGTTATTGCTAGTAGTTGTGCTGTTTATTGCAAAAAAAAAAAAAAAAATCCACGGGAACAGAAAATTACAGAGGTACATATTATCATAGATAATATTGCTTTAATTGTTCAGGTCCAAGGTAGCCTCCTGGGTGGAGCAGTTCTTGGAAGCAGGAGAAATGTTTAAAAGAAACCAGAAGGAGAGGAGCTGCCATTGTTATAAAATTGGAAAAATGCCTTCATTTACAATGTCATGAACTGTGGCGCAGCCCAGTAATCATCATCACCTCCCCAAAACACACATTCAGGGTGAGAAAGGCTCCTCAGATTGCTGTCACATGCTTTGGGCAACTGCCCCCTCCCACCCAAAAAAGAGAAGCAGAGGATGTGAATAGAGATGTAAAGCTGGCAGCCTTGGCAAGCACACGGAGCAGCTCAGGGGAGCTGAGTCCCCCGGGCTGCCTCAGCACCATCAGCCACCTCATGTCCCAGCTCCCTTCTCCACACGCTTTTTCCAGCACATTGTAACAGCAGAAATTGGAAGTTGCCCTGATGGAAGCTCCATCACACAGCTGTGTTTGCGTGCTCACTCCTTCAGCACTGGCTGAGCACAACAAAAAGAGAGAAAAAAATCCCAAATCCCACCAAAATCTGCTTCCAGCACTTTTTCTGCAATCCCTTTAACTGCCAAACATCCAGCTCCAGCAGCAGCAGCTCACCAACCTCTTTCTCTTTGCTGTTTCAGCAGGGAAAAGTATATGGGCTTAAAAAAAATTTAAAAAATCACCTGTTGCAAACATGTTGTAGGACAAGTAGCAAACAATTTGCTGGAGCATGGCAGCCACCATAAAATCAGCTTTTATATTGTCTGTCGTGGCCCCAAATTTGCAACTACGTTGTTGATGGCAACAAATAAATGCACTGCAGTGTAACTATTATCTGTGGCAGATTAACATGCTACCACTGTGCCCTATTTAAATGCATCTTTCCTTCAATAAACTATTCTGGGCGAGCAGCACCACACTGAGGAACACATTTATCAGCCAGGAGAGCAGCACTGTGGGGGCCTTGGTTCACACAGCTGCAGTTTTGTGCTTCATTTGGCCCAAAGCCGTGATGAGCAGCAGCTCTGGTGCCTGCTGGTGTCGTGGAAAAAAGAATTACAAAACAAAAAAATAATCTGAGGAATGTAGGGTTTTGCTGTGCAAGGGAAAAAAGCAGTGCACCAATGGATGTGCTTCCAAGTCTGAAAAAACCAGAAATTAAATAGTTCCCCCCTGCTCATTCCTATCTCAGAAGTGAGTAACTCATCAGCACAGAGGAGGTGCAGATGAGTGGAAACCTATTGCTAAATGCAGTGGTCTGGAATGCAGAGTAGTGAAGAGCAGGTGAACATACAATACGTTGCATTTAATCTCATTTCCTACAATCTCCCAGTCTTATTCCCCCAGCTCTTCCCCCCTTCCCCAGAAGTTTTAGATACCAGATAGACCTTCCAAAGACAGTTTCCAGGACATATTTAATAATGTAACAACAGTAAATAGCAACCCTAGGTTTCCCCTCTTTTTTTTTTCTCCAGCCCCCTCCCTTTTTATCCTCTTCTATCTAGCAAAACTCTGATTAGTAAAAAAACCCATCCTCTTAGAACTCAGGAATAAAGAGGGCAATTTTCTGTCTCAGCTCGGACTCCCACGATTGCACAGTACTCACTTCACATGGAACAGACACAATTCACAAATGGCACGACAGGGCAATCTCCTGAACACCAGAAAAATGGGAGAGACAACCCTGCCTCGTCAAGGTGGAAGCAAAGCTTCATCTCTGAGCAGTTGAAGAGACCATTTCGTTTTATGCAGTGCTGCAAGCACAAATTGCTCTCTCTAGGAGTTGCCCAGACACCTGCTACCCAGTTCCTTGCAACTACCACAGGATTGCCTCTGCTAGTTCTCTAAGGGAAGGTGATTTAGAGCAGTCAGTCAGTGTTTATGGCACAAAGAAAGAGGCAATGGTTGAAGCTGGAAGTGTACGAGATGTGGCATAAGGAAGTGAAGAGGTTTATGAAGTGACCAGTCACAAGAACCAAGACTGCCAAGGATGGGTCCTTTCCATCACGCTTGTTCTTATTTGTATGGATTTTATATAAAAAAGAAGAAGAAAAAGCAGACCACCACCACCACCACCACGAAAGCTATTTTGTTTCTAAACACAGAACATGATGACCTCTATGCCAAATCCCCTTCAGTTATGGCACAATCTTCGTGAAGGCTTGACACTGGTTGCTGTCACATTGCAAGGAGGCTGCAAGAATCTCCAGTGCCAGGACAGGCTTTGTTTGCAGCCAAGCCTTTAAGGGGTGGAGTATCTTCTCAGGTGGTAACTGTAGATCTTAATGCAATGATCCCAACAGTCCAGCACCAGCAGCTGCCCTTTGGGAGTAATGGCAATGCCCACCGGGCAGGTGAGTCCCTCCCGGATCAGGATGTTGTAACCGCCTCCTTTAGGAAAATGCAGGATTTCCTTACGACTGCTGTCAGCAACGATCAGGTCTCCCCTGGAATCAACGCACATCCCAGCAATGCACCTGAAATCCTCATTCTCAGAGAAGAAATGGCTGATCTGGCGTCCCAGCTGCCCGTCTGGGCCGACGGAGCCGATGGAGAAGCCTCCTTCCAGGTGGTGCTCGTACTGCCGGTTCTCCAGGTTGAGCCCCAGCCCCTGAGTGAAGTAAATGGTCCCTTCAGCGTCGCAGGTGACAAACTTGGGGCGCACGGCACTGCACAGGCAGCTGTACTTCACCACCCCCACGCCACGGTCCACGGTGAAGCACCACAGCTTCCCCCCTTCCACGTCAGTGACGACGAACTGGCCCGAGGGCAGCGCGGCGATGCCCCAGGGCTTGCTGAGCTGGCTGCGGTGACACGCCACGCAGTGGCCGTCCATGGTGTACACCTTGACAGAGTTGTCGTAGCTGTCTGTCACGCCGATCAGCCCGTGGCAGTTCATGGTGACAGACAGGGGGGTCAGGTTGGGCAAGTCTGCTCCAAGGAAACTCAGCACGAAGCTGTCAATGCCGCTGGGGCTCCGGCGGATCTCCTTCAGGAAGCCCTTGCGGGTAAAGACCTGGATTCGGAAGTTGCCGCGGTCTGCCACGAGCACCTCGCCTTGGCTGGTGACGTGCAGGCTGACGGGGAGGTTGAACATCCCCGGCAGGCTGCCCTTGGAGCCCATCCTCTTGATGAAGGAACACTGCTGGATGCTCGTGGCTGCTTCGGGCATCCTTGGCTTGGCTGGCGAGGAGTGCGGGGTGCAGCTGGGCTCCTCCTGCACCAAGTCAGGCTCTCTAAATGGTGCAAAGGAGGATGCTGCGTTCTCCATGAGCGATTCCTCCACGTTAACGGTGCGGGGTTTCTTCACCACCTGCCCGATCTGCAGTGGTCCCACATGGCTCACCTTAAGGAGTTCCACCTCCTGCAGAGTCAGCTCCCTCGGGAGACTGTTTGTCAGTTCTGGTTCTTCCTCGTCCGCTGCCTCCTCCAGCAGAGCTATATCCCCCTGCTTTATTTTGGCAAGGAAATAGTCACAGCGAGACATTATCTGCACTTCTGCTAAGTTCAGCAGGTAAGCTTGCTCCTCCATCACCTGGTTATTTATCTTCTCCACTTCAGACAAAGAGGTGGTGAAGAACTTGCGTGACCTGGCCAGTTCTTCCTGGATCTTGCGCTCCTCTTTGCTGTACTCCTGCAGAACCGCTTTGTATCTGGATTGCAGGTCTCTCGAAACATCCTCCAGAGCAGCTTTCCTTTTCTGAAGATCACCCATGAGCTCCCGAAGCCTGGCAAGCCTCGTACCAAATTCCCTCCTACGCTCCTCAGCAGCCTCTTTGATAGCAATGACTCTGTGTCCTGGGGGCACGTGTGAAGCCTCCTTGCACGGCTCACACAAAAGCAAGCTACAGCTCTTGCAAAAGTGTCTTGGCAGCCTCCTCCCGCAGACCTTGCACATGAGAAGTCCCACCACTTCCCCCAGGCCGGCCGTGTCGATGATCTTCAGCACGGTGAGGTTGTCAGTGAGCTGAGCCAAGCTGGTGATCCGCGTGATCTTGCTGCAGAAGGGGCATCGGATCCCGTTGATGCTGTTGGCCAGGAGCTTCTCCAGGCACTGCTTGCAGATGGTGTGCCCACAGTGCAGGAGTTTGGGCCTCAGGTGCTCCTCGGTGAAGGACTCCATGCAGATGGGGCACTCCAGGACCTCTCGCAGCGCGTCCGAGTTGAGATAAGGGGCGGCAGCCATGGTGCTCCGAGGCAGCTTTATCCGGCGCAGTGCCTTGTGCTCACATCTATTCCAAGGTGTTCCGATTCTGTCCAGGGAGAAAAAAGGGAAATGTGATTTATGTCACCACCAGCAGTTATGTATACATGCAATTTATTTCTGACTTATCGCCTAACCCTGCAGAAAAAGAAACTCAGTTAGCTTTTCCATGCTGGGAAGGATGCATTAGTCATAGCTAATCTCAGGATGGGCAAATTTCAAAACTAACTCGCAGCTCCCACTGCGATGAATTATTCACTTGCAAAATTTGTAAAGTAGCACTGAGAAAAGTCTAATGGCACCAATATGGAAGCCCAGTAGATATTGATGACTGAATCATCTCCTCATGGTGCCCATCTCCTGCTGCCAAGCCTCGGAGTTTACATAATTTACTGAAACCCAGGGAGATTAAACCAGGCATTCAAAATGTTGTGCATCAAAGAAGGAACCAGATGGTGCGATGCTCTAGGACATTAATAGATCACCTCTGGAGACCTGCATTCAGATGTGACATCAGATACCAACCAAATGTGCTTGGTTCACTCTGCTTTGCTAGACAGCCAAAACACATTTCAATGTTTCATACATTCATACTTTCAGGAAATGAAAGTAGCAGGAATGCTCTGGCAATTTCCACTCCTTCTGGGGGTGACTGTGCATGCTGAAAACACACAGAGAAGGTTTGATGCCAGTGCATGTCAGGAACCTCTGCCATGCTACAGCACGCTTCATGCCAATTAAACACAGCTCAGGCAGGTACTAGCAATAATGGAGTTAACAGACAACTCCAAACATACTCCTGGTGTTCACTGTTAGCTCCTGAACTCCGCTTTAACTGCATTTAATTTCTCCTCGTTTCACAATCTCGCAGCGCTGACCTCGTTCTCGTCCCCTGGTTCAGTTTTACACCACTCTGGTTGCTGTTCAGCTTCAATCCAGGCTTCTCCACCCTCACATCCCTCCCAGCAGGGAGCAGATCCCAGCAGCTCTCCTGCCAAAGCAGCCATCCATTCAAAAGGAACAGAACAGGGCTCACATCATTAAGTTATTATTCACTAGACTGGGTTTCAAATCCTTTGCTATTGTACTGCTCAGCCACTAAAAAATGGGGAAGAAAACCTTTCTTCTAGGGAAGAGGAAAAGGAGAAGGAAGTAGTTAAGTCTTTGAAATGAAGGGAGAGTGGCAGAGGGATGTGAACACACAGCTCTCTCTGAGAAATGGCTGCATGCACACAGCATTGTCACTTCTGGATCTGCCTCCTTCCTCTTTGGGAAAGAGGCTGTGTATGTCAGGTTGCTGTGTGTTCCTGTGCAGAAAAACAACTGCAAGGATGAAAAGTTCTTTATGCTCATATAGAAAAGAAAAAAAGCCCCCTAATTTTAATTTGTCAGCTGCATTTCAGAGTCCTTTAAAGCCTTTATTTCAGGGAGGGATTCAGCGTTGTGGCAGAATCTCCAGGCACCATGCTGGGATCAGCTCAACGCTGGCAGGTTGAGTATCACAGCCCTGGCCCTGCAGAGGCAGCAACTTGGGCACTGCCATGGAGAACAGAAACCTTCCTCTGAGGGAGGAAAAATCTGTGATTTAAAATGATTTTTAAAAATGAAATACAGGATACCAGGTTCATTATTCTTACTTTCCTTGGAGACAAGTCAAAAGACATGCTTAGGGAAGGATGTGGGAGCAGCACAGGCACCAAGTACTGAGAGTTACATTAAAAGCTACCTTTAGAACAAGTATTTTCATTAAAGAACAACGGTGGATGGGATTTTAAGTCAGGTTGGGCTTTTAGAGAGCTGATTTGTATGACATTCTTCTCATATATAACCCCCTTTATGGGAATGTCAGCATGCCCTCAGTAATGGGACATTATTTTTCCTTTTATCTCCCTCTCACACTCGGCTGTGCCTCCTTGGAAGTTTTTAACAGCGGGTTGTTCTTGCGTGTCGGTCCCTCCCGGGGCAGTTCCTCTGACGCAGAGCAGGGTATTACTGAAAGCCTCAGCTGAGGATCAAGCCATAAAACCGAGAATTATGCGAGTTTGGTTTCCCTACATTCAAAAGAAATTTCCTGCCGTGGTTTCTCTTGTCACCCGGCAGTTTTTAGTGAGTGTCTGCAGTGATAACACCTGCTTCACTTGTAATTCAGAGCTCGTGTCATTAACGAGGGAAAATAATGGGGCAATGCTGCAAAACAAGCGCCGCTGACAGGAGTTGCCACAACAACAAAACAGGCAGGCCAACCCCTGGGTTTGGGGAGGTTTCACTGAAAAACCCAAGGGTTTGGGTTGGAAGGACCTTAACGATGACCTAATTCCACCCTATGCCATGGGCAGGGGAACACGTTCCACTAGGCCAGGCTGCTGCAAGCGCCGAGCAGCCCTCGGGCACTGCAGGGCCGGGGCAGCCCGGACTGCCCTGTGCTGGTGTGTGAGCACAAAGTCCGCACAAAGCAGCGGGCCCGGCTGGCGGCAGCCGCGGGGTCAATGGCGGGCGGGGCCGGGACGAGCCCCCTCAGCCCCGGCCGCCGCGCCTGTGCCGGGGGGGACCAGGCGAGGCGGAGCCCCCGCTCCTACCGCTCAGCGCGGCGGGGAGCGCACACACAGCCCGCGGGGCGCGGCCCGGTCGCTCCCTTCCATTCCCTCCATGGCAATCCATCCCGTCCATCCCGCCCCGTCCCGTCCATCCCGTCCCCTCACGGCCCCCGCCCGGGGGTCCCGCCCTGCCCGCCCCCCCCGCAGGGGGCGCCGCCGCCGCGGCCCCGCGCGCGCGCTCCTCACCTGCCGCCGCTCCGGGCCGCGCCGCTCCCGGCGTGCGCCGCGCGCCGCGCGTCACGTGAGCGCGCCCGCGGGGCCTGCCGGGAGATGTAGTCCGGGCGCGCCGCGGCTGCGATGGAGGGGGACACGGGGGACACGGGGGACACGGGGGGACAGAGACCCCGGCACGGGGTGTGGGGGGGCTGTGGTGGAGGAGAGGGGCTGCGGGATGGACCTCGGTCTGCCGGGCCTGTGCTGCGCCTCGTTGTGAAAGGAAAGATTAGAAGTAACAAAGGGGAAGCAGGAACGCCTTTGTGGATATATACACATACACACACACAGACATATATATATACACACATATATATATATGTATATATTTGTGTCATTTCGGCACGCGCGGGTTGTTCACTGCCCTTTCCCTGATTAGGCAGTGCTGCTGCGGGATCAGCCCCCTCCCCTTCTCTTTCACCTTCCCTTTCCCCGTTCCCTTCCCTTCTCTATTATTTTCCTTTCCTTGCCTTGTTCCTTTCCCTTCCCTGGCTTACCTTGCATTCTCTTTTCATTTCCCTTCTCTTTTCCATTCCCTTCCCCCCTCCCCTTTTTCCTTTTTCTTTCCCCTTCCCTTCCCCCAGCAGGTTCCTGAGCGTTTGATGGGTTTTGCATCACCTACTGAAAACGTGTGTTTCTCCTTTCATACCGTGCCTGTGGACTCCAGGACAAAAAGGACTATTTTTGGGTACAGCTGCAGCTGTGAGCAGACGCTGCAGGCTGGCAGTGGTAGGCAGAGGCAGGGATTTGGCCACTGGCCTGTGGCTGGGCTCTTTCCTGAAGCCAGAATCACCATCAGGAGCACTGCCCCCATTCCAGCCCCATTTTTGCTTGGATGTCATGAACCTGCTTTAGCGACCCATTCTGCTGGGACCCAGTGGGGCTGCACAGCAAACTGGGGAATGGCAGGGCTGGGGCTTCCTCTGGGAGCAGGGGGACGCCAAGGGAACCGTGTCCTTCACACACCACTGGTGCCACGGCTCCGGCGCCACAGGCAGCATCTCGTGGTCAGCCCAGGGCTGGCGTGCAGCTGGAGATTTGGAGGCTCAGGCTCAAAGGAATTCCCTACCTGTGGAAGAGGCAAGTCCTCAGTTTAACCATTTCCCAAAATCCCTCCGTGTGGCCTCACTGCCTGCAGCGCTTTTCCACTGCTTACCTGCTCCGGCTGCCACCGACCTGCGCTGAAGGAAGCACTTGCATAATGCAGCAAGTCTTGCCACCTTCTGCTCTTGATGGTTTTTCCACTTTGTTTAGAAAAAGAATAGTTCATTTGGAAGGGATCTACATCCCTGGAGCAGCAGGGATCAGCAGTGTGGGCAGTGGATGCATTCAGAGGCAGCAAGAGCAGATGCAATGCCTGGCCAGGGTTGCAGAAGAAAAGGAGTGAGATTTACAGCACCCTGTTTCAGTGGCTCCCTGGGGATGTTGCTGTGCCCAGAGAGGGGACACAGGGTTCATTCCCAGTTCCTGGCCTCACCAGGGAAATGCTCTTTCAGTCCCTGATATATGGGGAAGAAAAATAGATGTAAACATTGAAACCAGGGTGGTCTGGCAGATCCTATGAGGCCACCCACACCTGAAAATGAACAGTGTGAGGAAAAAACAATGGTAGAAATAGGAAATCATCTTTCAATGTATCCTGGGGAGAAAACAAAGGACTCTCTGGATTTAATTAGAGGTGACAATGACAAACTGATGATGTTACCCATCATGTGTGAGTATGGGGACCCTACATGACAAAGAAGGATGGGAAGGTTGTCCAGCCTGGGACCTCAGTCACCCTGACACATGGACAAGGTGGTGTGTCCCAAGGGCTGCCCCATGCATCCAGCTGGCAGGGTTGGGAAGGTCTCAGGCATCCCATGGGAGAAGGGCACGCGGGTGTGTTGGAGCAGAGAGGGAGCCAGGTGCCATCGAGGGGGGATTTGGGGGGTCATGGAGCCACCCTTGTTGGGCCAAAGTGTTTTGGAGGCAGGGGAACAAGCCCTGAGCTGCTGCCAGGGGTTGGGTGAGCAGGGCAGAGCTGTGGGTGCTCTTCTGGGATGCAGTGCAGGCACTGGGGAGCACTGGAGGCTGTGCAGGGTCTGCAGAGCCAGTTCCTTTGCCAAAGCTATGTTACAGGGGACACTTTAAAAATCCCCTTTTATAGAGGGTTATCAGAGGTCTCTAAGAGCTTTTTTTCTTAATACCTCGGGCTTGCAAGCATATAAATGTCCCATCTGAAGCTGAGGTGAGATCCTGCCTGTCCAGCCTGCAGGCAGCAGAGATGATCTGCCCCCAGATTCTCCGTGCTGGTACCTTTGGGACCATCCCCAGGGCAGCGGGGCTGTGGCAGCCCAGGGTCACACATGCCACCAGCCACAAGCACGAGTGGTGCAGCTGGCTGTCCACACCTTGGTGTTGGGTGTCAGAATTGTGTTTAATTGAGTTTGGTTAATCAGCTGGGAGCAGCGGGCACAATGTCACAGGGAGAGGGGTGTGAAGAGGGGCAGAGGCAGTGTGGGCATAACGATACTCTTCACCAGGACCTGTGGTGACAGGATAAAGAATTATGGTACAAACTGAAACAGGGAAATTTAGATTAGATATGGAGAATTTTTTTTTTGCTGTGAGGGTGGTGAGGCCCTGGCACAGGCTGGGAAGGTTGTGGCTGCTCCATCCCTGGACCTGCTCAAAGCAAGGTTGGGTGGGGCTTGGAGTAATCAGGTCTAAAGGCAGACATCCCGGGGCCTGTGGCACGGCCTTGGAACGGGATGGTCTTTAAGGTCCATTCCAGCCCCTTCACATTCTAATAAACAGGAGATTAACAGGGGTCACGGAGCCTCACGCCCGGGAGTTCATCAAACACCGACCCCCAAGGGATGTTACACACTCGCTGTGTCGCACTCCCCTCCCCGAGGCTGGCATGAGGACAGAAGGATGAGACCCCGTGGAGGGGCCGCGGGGCGGGGGCGGCGAGATGTGCCTCGTCCCGGGATGCTGTGCCTCATCCCGGGATGCTGTGCCTCGTCCCGGGATGCTGTGCCTCATCCCGGGATGCTGTGCCTCGTCCCGGGATGCTGTGCCTCGTCCCGGGATGCTGTGCCTCGTCCCGGGATGCTGTGCCTCGTCCCGAGATGCTGTGCCTCATCCCGGGATGCTGTGCCATGTCCCGGGATGCTGTGCCGTGTCCCGGGATGCTGTGCCTCATCCCGGGATGCTGTGCCTCATCCCGGGATGCTGTGCCTCATCCCGGGATGCTGTGCCGTGTCCCGGGATGCTGTGCCTCGTCCAGGGATGCTGTGCCATGTCCCGGGATGCTGTGCCGTGTCCCGGGATGCTGTGCCTCGTCCAGGGATGCTGTGCCTCATGCCGGGATGCTGTGCCGCGTCCCGGGATGCTGTGCCTCGTCCCGGGATGCTGTGCCTCATCCCGGGATGCTGTGCCGTGTCCCGGGATGCTGTGCCTCGTCCCGGGATGCTGTGCCTCATCCCGGGATGCTGTGCCGTGTCCCGGGATGCTGTGCCTCATGCCGGGATGCTGTGCCGTGTCCCGGGATGCTGTGCCTCGTCCCGGGATGCTGTGCCTCATGCCGGGATGCTGTGCCGTGTCCCGGGATGCTGTGCCTCATGCCGGGATGCTGTGCCGTGTCCCGGGATGCTGTGCCGCATGCCGGGATCCCAGCGCCGTCCTGCCGCGGTGCCACGAGAGGGCAGCAGGGCCCCACGGACCGGCACGGCCGCCGCTGCCCCGCCGGGCCGGGCCCCGCCGCGGGGAGGGTCCGGCGGGCGGCCCCGCGCCAGCCCCGGGTGCCCCTCCCGAGCTCCGCGCTCCATCCTGCGCACGCCCTCGCCCGGGGGCTGGCATTCCCACGTGGCAGGCATGCCGCCTGGCCCGGGAGCCCGCAGCAGTTCCTCGGCAGTGATCCCTTGCCCGCCCCACGCGGAGCTGTGGGACTGGGGTGTTGGTGGTTGGTTGGTGATTTGGATGGGGCAGTGTCTCCCCCTCAGCCAGGGCTGGAATCACAGAATGGTTTGGGTTGAAGGGACCTTAAAGCCCATCTTGTTTCACCCCCTGCCATGGCAGGGACACCTTTTACTAGCCCAGGTTGCAACAAACCCCATCCAAACAAATCTGGCCTTGGGCACTGCCAGGGATCCAGGGGCAGCCACAGCTGCTCTGGGCACCCTGTGCCAGGGCCTGCCCACCCTCCCAGGGAATAATTTCTTCCTAATATCTCATCTAACCCTGCCCTCTGGCAGCTATTCCCTCTTGTCCTGTCCTATCCTTCCCACACACATGGATGGATGTGCCAGACTGGACACTGTGCCCACACAGTGTCCCACCTTGTGTCCCCCTGGACACTGTGCCCACCCCTTCCTGGCAGCCCCAGCAGTGTTTGCCCATCACTAACAGTGGGCAGCATTAAATGTGTCCAGGCTCTTCATAGACCTGGTGGCCACTGCACTGACAATATCTCAGTGCAGAAAAATTCCCAGGCAAACACATCTATTGATTTCCTTTCTAACTCCCTCTGGATGGATTTGCCAGCACAAGGGGTATTATTCCACCAGGTGATAAACAGCCAGCCTGTGTCAGAGGATGTGTCCTGGCCACAAGTCCCCACTGTCTGCCTTTGGTGGCACGAGGTCTGTCCAGTGAGGGGCAGTGTATGGGGAAGGTGAAGCAGAGTTCCCTCTTCCCTGCATAAAATGCAAACCCCAGGTCCTAAACCAAGCCTAGCTGAGCAGGCTGCTGGTGTTGGTGGGGTTAACCTGCTGAGGCTGTAGGAATCCCTGCTTGGGTCTGTTCCCACTGTTCCCCCTACAACTCCAGCTGGAGAGCCTTCTCCTGTCCTTGTTCCAAGCAGTTCTGCTCTTCAGGAGATATCACATCCTACCCCTGATACGGCTGCATTCTTGTGGCAAGTGGAATGATTCCCAGTTCTGGGATGACTTGGGGATCTTTTGGAAGAGGTGTTGTATGAAATGCTGGGCCACTGGGAAACCCATCTTCTCCTGGGAGCTCTCAAGCCAGGACAGCACTGCAGTACAAATCAGGCATTGTGCTGTTGTTTTTGTTGCAGCAGTGGTGTTACCCTGCTCCCTCATGTCCAGGCACCAGGAGGTGCTGCTGGTAGTGCTGGAAGCATTTTCCCACATCAGCAACTGCTGCCTCCCGAGCAGGGACGCCTTTGTGCAGGCACACACCTCGTGCTGGGGGATTGTAAAATCTGCTGGAGCCCAGAAACGGAGCCAGGCACCCCAGCAGGCAAAAGGTACCTCTGCACACCCTGTGCTGCTCATCCTCCCTTTCTTACACAAGGCCTGATGCCTGGCACGAGGCTGTTATTTTATTTGTTTTGTTTTGTGGTAGTGTTGTGGTTTTGGGAGGGGTTTTGGGTTTTTTTGGTTGCTTTTCGTTTTTTTAAATCCATATTTCAGACAAACAAACTAATAACTCCCACAAGCTGCAGTGATGTGTCCAACTGCATCCGAGGCTCTCTGCTCCCACACAGATGTTGCCAGGGTTCAGCTGAGTTGCCAGCAGTGTTAGTGACAGCTTGTTCAGATTCAGGGGCTGATAAAGGATCCCTGTATCCTCGCTGCTGCAGCTGAGTCTCCTCCTCTTCCCAGAAAGGACCTTGGGAGCTTCCTGGCAGCAGTCACCTGCAAAGCCCTTCCCCAGGAGAGAAGCAGAGGCTTTGCAGGGGTGTCCTGGGAGGTTACCCCATTCTATATAGGCAATAAAACCTAGGATGGGCCTACAAGAACTTGTGGGGCTTCTCCAATTCAGTGCTGAGCCCTTTCCTTGCATGCAGGGAGCTGAAGAGATAACCAAAACTCCTGTCAGATGTAGGGCAGGGGGAAATAGAAGGATCCCAACCCCATCTTCCCAGGCTGTAGTTGCAATGGCAGGTGCAGGAATATGTTTTGGAGGGAAAATAACTCTCAGATCTGAAAACCTCCTGTGTGAGATGTCCTGAGTGGGGGATGTGGGTGGGATGAGAGGGAAGTACTGTGTCCAGCAAGGAAACCTCCAGCAAGGAAACCTCCAGCTTTTTAGGGATGAGGCACCTGAGCAAGCAGATGAGCAGCATCTCCTCCTCACTGCCTCTCTCTGGCTCTGGAGGAGCTGGCTCACAAGCAAGGTGTGCTGCTGATGCTCCCAGATAGGTTCCAATAGTAGAAACGAGGGGATTATTTTGCTAGGGCTGTACATCAGCACCCAAAACCCATCCCACAAAAGCTCCCAGGAATTGCTGTCCAGTGCTGATGACATCTAAGTGCTGGTCTGGGTGAGAGCTGGCAATTTGACAACAAAGCCAATTTTTCTCTGCTGAACCACGTCCTATTTCAGTTTCCTCCTCTGGAGTTGTACCCAGAGCCCTCGTACAGGGGAACCATGGATCTTTGTCAGTCTGCAGAGGAATCCTTTTCCCCAGTGCAGCTGGGATCTGTTCTAAAGAGGATTAACTGCAGACAGCCAATTCCACCTGAGCCATGAAGTCTGCTCTGCTCACAGGTCTGCCATGAATCACCCGGCTTCGTGGTTAATCTGCCACTGAGCCGTGGCTGCTGGGGGAGGGGAGCTGTTCTGCTCACAGTTTTCTACCCTACCTCATTTTCAGAACTCTGGGCCTTCCCCTGTGCAGCTCCACCTGAGCAGTGCTGCTCCTGAAATAGCTTTGCTCCCGCTGGTTGGATTAGAGTGATCTATAATTCTTAGCTATAAAGCCAATAATTCAGAAGGAAGGTTTGATATCCTGTTGCCACTCATGAGCTAACTGATCCCACTGTCTTTTCAGCCCTGTGTTCATGTCCTCCCTTAAAGCATGGCTCCAAAACTTCCTTCCCCATGAAGCATCCCTAAAGCTGCCTCGGCTCTGGTGAAGAAGCTTTGCAGCCCAGCAGTGTGATTATCTCCTTCCTCTTCTACATGTAATTTAGTAGTGATGTTAGAAGATGTTACTCTTATTCACAAGTGAGAAGAGGCTCCTGATATCCCCCTATAAATTCCTTCTCTCTCTGCCACCCTGTTTTTCAGGGCTTCACGTCTTTCCCTTATGAGACTTGAAGTTGCCTGGAGCTGATCTTCTAGAAAATAATCTCTCCAAGAAGCAGCTCCAGCTCCTGTTTCCAATGTCTGTGTACACCAGTGTCTCCCTAGATGTTGAAACATCTCCCTACAGCCTTGCTTTAATTTATTTTAGCAACTGCTCCCCTTCTAGTCCACTAAAACATGGGTTGGTTGGAATTTGCTCGTTCCCCCCGTGACAGCTTTGATCCTGTGCACAGAAGTGTTCCCTGACAGCCAGACAGCAGGGAAGGGCTGTCCCTGCCCTCGAGGGCTCTGGGAGTCATGAATGAACACTGTTTACTTGTATTTCCAAATGGCTTGTGCCTTGCCAGATCAGCTGCATGTCACTGCAAGCCGAGTGTGTCGAGACAACCCGTGCTCCTCTCCTGCTCCTTCTCAGGACTGGGAATTTGTTGCTAGAGGCAACAGCCATAAGATGGAGCAAGCCTTTTCTTCTGTAGGTCTGTCTCCAGGTTATAAAAGTTGGGCCTTCTTGGGTCAACCCAGCTCCAAACAAGGAATTTAAATGGAAGGGTACAGGACAGACATTGGAGTCCTGTCTCCTTTGCTCAAGTGTTATACTTCACGTGGCTTTAGCAAGTGTTTAGACAAACCCACAATAAAGTAAAGGTTCTCCATGTTTATTGCCTTGTGCTTAAGACCACCAAGTGGTTTCCTGGTGAGTTTCAAATGCTTGAATTTTTCCTGAAAGCAGTGTTGGCAGTTTGGTTTGGTAATGCCTCTGTTTATTCTCCATGCAGTGAGTTTGTGCTCATACCTGCCTTTCCCCACTGCCAAGGGGCTCCATCCCTCCATGTAGTCCTTTTGCAGCCTCTTTGGATCCATTTCAGTGCCCTGGATAATGTGGCACCCACAAGAGTGACCTGAGGACTACAAGGACTAGCGGGGGCTGGTGTTAGGGTGGGGATAAAGGGCATTCAGCTCCTTGGCTTGGTCTCAGTGGGGATGTTTCTCTTTGGCAGGGAAGATAGAGTGAGGTGATTTTGTCTCATTTTGGAGCACAGAAAGTGGATATGCAAGTTAGAAAAAAGAAGAACATGAGTTAGAAAAGAGAAGAACAATCAATTCTGTCAGTTTAGATGTGCTTGTCTGGAAAGGCTCACACTTCCAAGCAGTGACCTGAAAGTCCTGTTTTTCTCCTCTCCTTGACCTTTCCTTTTTCCCTGCTCCCACCTGGCCTACACCTTCAGCAGCTGCATTTATCCTGGCTGCAGCACAGTTTGGCTTTGGGAAGACACCTGTGCTGAGATTTTTAATGCTGTTTGGTTTCTTCCCTCTCCCTAACCCAGAAACAACCGAGCTTGGGAACAAGAAGGAGCTGAAATCCATGCCCTTCATCACGTACCTGTCAGGCCTGCTGACAGCACAGATGCTGTCAGACGACCACCTCATCTCGGGCGTGGAGATCCGCTGTGAGGAGAAGGGGCGCTGCCCGTCCACCTGCCACCTGTGCCGGCGCCCCGGCAAGGAGCAGCTCAGCCCCACGCCCGTCCTGCTGGAGATCAACAGGGTGGTGCCTCTGTACGCTCTCATCCAGGACAACGACACCAGGGAGGTGAGTGAGCCTGTGGAGGGCCAGCGCCACCTCTGTGACCTCACCCAGCCCCCTCTCAGGGCCCCTCCGCAGGTGCCCTGGAGCGAGGGGGGGTTTCTGTGTGTTTGGAGGGCAGTGCTGTGGGGTGGTGTCAGTGATGGAGCTGGCAGGTCCTGCTGCCCACCACCCACAGCCCTCTCAGACCTGCATCTCCCTGCCTTTGATAGGTTCAAGGCAATGCCATAAGCAGCCAAGTCATTCCCAGTGTCCATGCTGGTGTGCAGGACGTGTCCTGTGGAGAGGTCTCAGGAGCCAAGCACCAGCTCAGCCCTTCCCTCCTGGCTCCAAGATCTCAGACATACCTGTCTGAGGGGTGGCCAAAGGCCTCCAGCGCTCCAGTGTGGCTTTGCAGAGGTGCAGAGGGAAGGAAGAACCCTCCCCTTGGGACAGTCCCACAGCCACAGGAGGTCACTGTTACTCCAGGAGGGACAAACCAGGCTGGAGGTCACCAGTCCCTGGGGCTGGGCTCCTGCAAGAGCTTCAGTGTTAATCCTATGGAGGTTGAGGTCCCACTTTCTCGGTTCACTGCCACTTCCACCCCCCTCTGCAGCCCTCTGACCCCAATCTCAAATCTACAAATGACAGACCTGCCTAAAGTCACTAATTAGCACTGAGCCTGGACTTGATTAGGATGTCTGGAGTGAGCCAGCATGCAGCAGATGTGGGTGGGACACAGAGGGCTGCAGGTCAGGAAACAATCCTGTCACGTGGAGGTGTGACCACCAGGAATGATGCTTCATCCTCTCCCCACATCCGTGGGGAGAAGGGTCTTCCTGCTTCTCCCAGTACCCAAGTTTGTGGGTACTGTCTCTGGGGACTGTCACTCCTTGCCTTTCTCTTGATCTGGTTCCTGCTTTCCCATCTATCCACCCTCTTGGTCCTTGCCTGAAGCCAGTTTGCCTCTCTTTGTGGGTCTTTTCCTCAAACTCCCTTTCTCCCACTATGTTTTCTTCCTGCATTCTTTCCCCACCCTCGCCTGCTCTTCCCGCTGGGCAGGTTTGTGTAGAAGTTGACCTGCTGTTATCAGGGCAGTGCTGGGATGAGGCATTACAGGTACAGAGAGAGCAGTGGGAAGCTGATTTCCTTCAGGCAAGAAAGATGTGCTTCCCAGCAGCAATCTGCAAGAGGACATTCTTTTAGGGTTACAAGAGGTAGGTTAGCCCATGAGGAGGGGGGAATAATGAGGAGCCCAGCAGGATCTGAAGAATCTCCATGAACCCTGCTCACCTCCAGGTCCCCTGCATCGCCCTGTGCCCAGGTGGCAATGCCACCCTGCCTCTCTGGGCATGCCTGCAAACCCTCCCCTTCTTCTTCCTCCTCCTGCTTCTCCTCCTCACCTGTCCCCCCAGTCCTGCTGACACTGCTGGGCTCACTTGGGGCGCCTCCTTGTCCTGGGGAGCTGTACTCTGTTCCACTAGCAGCCTCCCTTCCTCCCTCCTTCCCTCCCTTCCCTGCTCCCCTGGCTCCAGCGAGGGCTGGCCCCATCAGCTGCAGCTGGAGCTCAGCCCGCATTGTGCTTTCTGCTGAGGCGCTGGGAAAACCAGCAAACAAACAAAACCCCAACAATGCATCCAAAACAGAGACACCCCAGCAGTATTCCCCAGGGCTGTGCTCCCTGCATCTCTCCTCCTCTTCCTTTTCCACCTTCCACTTTCTCGCCCAGAGGTGGAGGGGCATCCCCTGGGAGCCTGTCCCTGTGTGAGGGTGCTGTGTGGGAGTCTGCTGCCCCTCACCCCTGGGAGCTGTCCTTGGGCAGGGCTGGGATGAGAGGTGACAGGGTGAGGGATCTGGGCAGCTGCAGGCTGGGGGCTGCTGCCAGAGCAGGCACTGGGGGAGCTGGCAGTGAGCAGCACACGCCAGGACAGGTCACTTTGTGCCATCTGCAGTGCCAGGGCCTGGCGTGGGCAGCAGGTGGGATCATGCTGTCTTGTCTTACCACCCCCTCCTTAGCTGGGTCTGGTTGTTTCAGCTGTAGGCTTCTCTTGACAGTAGGCCCTCTCATCCCCTTCCTCCCTACAACCCATCCAAGACCATCCCCATCCTTGCCCCAGCAGGACACAGGCAGTGTTTTCTGCTTTCCCTGCCCCTACTTCTCTTTTCTAGTCATTCCCATTCTCTCAGCATGAGTCCCTTGTGTTGCATTAGCTCCATCATTTTCCCCTTCTTGCTCACTTCTGATGGGCTGTCCTGCTCCCTCCATCCCTTCACCCCAGCTTGTTTCTACCCCTTCTCTCCACCAGCCTCTCTCCTGCAGGATTTTTATTCTTTCCCTCTCCCTCTCCTTCTCTGGCTGTCCTTGGCACCACAAGCAGGGACAAATCCTGCTTGCTGGGGCTGCAATCCAGCACTGCTGAGGAAGTTGCTGCCACCTCGGCACAAACCTTGGTTCTCTACACGGGAGGTTTTTCCAGGCAGCCTGGGCTGGGCAGAGCTGTAGCTGCCTGTCTGGAGGAACTGGAGCTCGTGGGGGCCATGTCCCCATCCTGGAGGGGATGGTTTGGTGTGGGTTTAGTGCTGCCTGTGGTAAAAGGTGTCCCCATCCTCTTGTGGCATCATGGGCTCGAGCACCATGGATGCTCGTGGAGGGCAGGGGCATCGTCTCTCCCTCACCTTCCCCTGTGAGCAGGGGGTGTTACCATGAAAGGGAAAGGGATTTAGGGCTGGTAAGGAGCTGCCACCACCATGGAGACATCAGCCTGTCAACCAGCAGAGAGCCAGAACACCACCAAGTTTAAACTGTGACCATGCTCTGTGCACTGAGAGGCTCCCACAGGGCGTGTGCCACCAGGAGCATCTCATGTATCATCTGGGTGATGAAATTCCCATTTTCAGCACCAAACAGGAGGCTGGGAGTGTCCCAGGCACTGCAGAGTGGTGTTCTCCTGTGCCATAAATACGATTTTCACTTGTCTGGGCTGAACCAAGTCCAGCATCTTCAATCCTGAGAGCTCCATTGCCTGCTTTTCTCCCTTCATGCTGATGATTCTCAATCAACACTGCAAGTGCTGACCTTAGAGGAACTGCAGGCTCATCCCAATCCTCCTGTAGTGTTAAGAAAACAATAATTGTAAACACTGTTTTCTTTGCATATGTGTCCACAAAGACAATGCTGTACAGACAGATAACAAGGTCATTAACAAGGTGGATATTGACTTTTATAAACTTGGCTGAAAATTTTCCTGTGTAAGCTGAGCAGCAAAGATGAAGCAAAACACAGGTAAAGACATTTTGGCCTCTTCAGCATGTGTATTTTTGTAATAGGTTTGTCTTTTCATCTGCTTTAGTGCAGTGAGTTATGCACTTTTTAAAATTTACAGCTACAGCCCAGTCCAAGGCTGTGCTCTGGGTTGCTGATGACCTTGCCAGACTCTTAAGTGCTGGGGTTTCAGTTTCCATGCTGGGTGTCTGCTCTGGGCTGATTTGTGATATTTCTTTGTGTGCATGTTTGATTTCAGCTAAAACTGACCATTTCCAAGCAGGAGATGAGGTGAAAATATATTACTTTGCCCACGTAAAATGAGTTAGAAAACTCTTTATTTCCATGTCAGTGGGAATTGCTGTTTACTTCTTGCTTTGAAGCAAGGGCCTGAAATGTAAAGGGCTCCAGGAGTTTTGCCTTTTGCTGTCCAGGGAGCATTTGTCCAGAGGAAATGTCCTCAAGGAAACTCTCAGCTCTGTGTGATCTGTCCTCCCAGACCAGCTCCAGCACGGCTCCGGCTCCCAGCAGTGGGGAGAAACAATCTCAGTATCATGAAAAGTATCAGGCTCCCCTTTTCCTTCTTATATGCAGTGAGAACTATGGATTGAGTTCCTCCTAGGAGTTTCTTTGTTTCCCCCTGTGGTTTAATAGCGTTGGTCAAAGAATTTGAATTACTGGTCACTGCAGCCTGGCTGGGGACTGTGGCAGTGCTGGAGCTTGCCAGGGTGAAGGAGGTGTTTTTGGAGGTGCAAGCAGTTTTTGAAGGCCTTTGTTGCTTGTCTTTTCCACAGTTGTCACAGCTGGTGTGGCTGTGGGTGGCAGGTGTGACAGGGAGGACTGTTTGCTGGAGCAGAGGCAGTGCTGGAGCCCCCTCTGCACCAGCCCCAGTCTCCTGGTGAGACCTGGCTAAGTATTTTACAGTATTTTACAGGCCCATTGCTGTTGCAGCTCCAGTGCCCCTCAGTCTGAGTGCTCACACTGGGAGTTCAAAAGGTGTAAAGAGACAGAGAAGCTGTGACCTTGGCTGCCATCTCCCAGGGACTTCTCTGGAGCTCTTTGGATCCTGCACCAGTTTTGATGGATGCCAACACCTCTCTTCTGCTTTCTTTGTGCTCTGCAGTGGTGCAGACACCACAGTGATCCCTCCACATGAAGCTGGAGGAGATTCTCCACTGCAGGGCTGCAGAGGAAACCTCCACCAGTGTCAGTGGCTGGCCAGGTCCAACAGCAAAGAGCTTCTGTGTGTGGTGGGACTTTCTGGTGGCAAAATGCTCTCAGCACCTCAAGGGCTGGATGCTGTTGAGTGCATGTGGTGGGAGAGAAGAGAGATGTGGTGACCCCAAGTGCTTCCCTTTAGGGAACATCCTGGAGTCAAAGAGAAGAGCTGCTCCTCACCTCAGTTAGAGTCCCCCCAGGTTATGGTGACTTTCCTCCTCCAACCTAAACATATTTCTGCCAGCCCTCTCCCCATGTGGTGAGCACCATCTTTCTTACTGCCCAGCACAGCCCTGGAGTGCACCCAGAGGCACAGACTGAGAGTGAGAGCACAGATCTGCATGGTCTGCATGGTCTGCAAACGTCCTTGTCCCTCACAGGAGGGCAGGGAATACCCTGCTTCCCCCAGCACTCGAGGAGCATCCTTGGCAGGGATGCATGTCCAGAGCCACGGGGCAGCTGTGGCCGGGTGGAGGGGAGAAAAGGCAAGGTATGTTGGGCAGTGTGGTCCCTCCTGTTCATGGTCTGTTCATTTTCCCCCCCAAAAAACCTGAAACAAGCTTCTGCAGAGCAGCTCAGCCAGCTGCAGAAATGCTTAGAGGGTGGTGTGCTGAGGGGGGTGTGGAGAAGGGAGGCAGGAGAGATCAATCTCGCTCCTACTGGGAAATGGACTCAAACTCCTGCTGTGTGTATTTAAGGAGACAAATGGATGTGGAGCCTGGATTTTTAGGAGACCCCTAGGACCTTGCTTTAATTCGAAAATTGAGTAATCTCAGCATTTGCTGCAGCCATGGCCTCCTCGAGGCACGCATGGCCCAGCCCATGGTGTGGGGGCTTGCTGGGGGGCACATCCCCGTGCTGCTGGTCCCACTGGCCTCAGCAGGAGCCCAGAGCATGGCTGGGACCCTGGCAGGGCTCTTGGACACGGCCTCTTCACGTGCTGGGGGTCACCAGCTCAGAGGACAACCAAGGCTGGAGCAAAATTCCCCAGCTTTTCTCCCCACTCCCTGCCAAGGAGCCATCTCCTGCAGAGCAGAGCGTGGCCACTGCTGTCCAGTGTCCCCAGGCTGGCAAGGTGTTTTTAGCCAGGGTGAAAGGTGTCCCCAAGGCCGTGGGCTCAGTTTGACCCCAATCCAGCACCGAGGGCAGAGCAGCTGGAGGGCAGCAGCCCTTCCTGCAGACACACAGCTTCCCCAAAGCAGCCCTCAGGGCTTGGGGAGACACAGCCAGGGGTTTCTTTTTCCATGCCAAAGCTGACAGAGAGCCTGGGCCAATGGGGGCAGTGTTTTTGTGGTTGAGGTGAGTTTTTTGATTTGGTCTGGGGTGTGCTGGTTTTCATTTGTTGTTGCTTTGTTTTCATACCTGCTAATTGGCCCTTGCCCTCCTCTGGAGCATCGTGCTGCAGCTCCAGCCCACATCCAGCTGGCATTTCCAGGGAGGAATGGCTGCACTGTCTGCCTGGGTCGGGCTGTAGTGAGGAGGATGGGGCTGCTGCAGTGCACAGGGCTTTGATTTCCCTGCTGCCAGGTTTTACAGTGTCCTCTGCCATTCCCTGGTCCTGTAAATAACAAAACCAGGATGCTGCCCATCTCGGGTGCCTTCCAGCACGCTGACCTTTGCAGCAGAGCACTGATGTCCCTTTCCAGGATGAGGTGCTGCTGATGCTGCTCCCGGGGGAGAGGCAGCCGGAGGCAGGGAGGGTGTGAACAACACAGGATGAGATCACCTGCCAACAGCAAAACTTCATCCTCCTTTGCTGGGAACCTGGAGCAGCCTTTCAGACACGAACTGCATGATCCTGGAAAGAGTCTCTGGCCTGGGAAATCCTTAGCTTTTCTCCTCTTTTTTGTTTTTATTCCCCCCTTCCAGAGATGTTCAGACTAAGGAGCAGCATTTATCTCCTGTGAACAGCACTGAGCATAGCTGGAAGGGCATGGCAGGCTTTTCCTCAGCCATCCTGCCATCCTGGCAGCATCCTGTTCAGGCTTCTTGAGCCTTCATCCTCCTCCAGTGGCCCCTCCCTGTGCCTGAGGGAAGGTGGTGGTGGTGGGCAGGCCCCATCTCCATCCTGCAAACAGGAAGGGACAGGATGTGTCCTTTTGCTGCTGTGTCCCTGGACGTGGGATGGAGCCTGTCTGCTGGCATGGCTCAGCCTGCTCCCACCCTTCCTTCTCTCCTTCTACATTGAGAAGAACAAAAAAGCAAACAGAGACTGAGAAATGAGTGCAAAATCCAAAATGAACCTGAGTTCCAGCTTCCAGATCATCTCCTTTATCTGCAGCACAGCTCTGTCCAGCCTGTGTTCACCTGTGGTTGTTTTTTTATCACCCTGTATTTCCTTTTTAATTTTTCCAGAAATGGAGATGTGCATCCCAGACTCAGTGAGGCAGATTTTCATATCACTGTCAGCCAGGGAGAAGACCAGATATTCACAGATAAGCACCCAACACATGTCCTTTCCAGTATCCCATCTGCAAACACCAGCCCTGTGGTGTGTGCTGAGTCCTGCAAATGCTGGTCTGAAAGGTTCCTTCATGTCCTATCACTTTCCTCTCCTGGGATGTCAACAGAAAACCCACAGTCAGAAATAAGTTAATGCTCCTCCCTCCATCAGCCAGGTCTAACAGAGGACAAAGGAAGTGTTCTTCTCTATTCTGTTACAGAGTGTCTCAGCTATAAAATGGGGCCAAATGGCCTCCCCCTGAGCACAAATAACAACAGGAGAAAGATCCATATGCAATCGAGTGTAGGATAAATGTGCTTAGCTGATCGTTTGTTTCCCTAATATTTTTTTTATGAATAGGCTTAGCTTATGGTAAGATGGGACTTTATGGTCCTCTAAGTCTTGCTTGTGTCAAAACAAATGAACTAGCCATCCTAGGGGGGAACTATCAATCCAATATATGTGTGTGCATGGGTGTGGGGAATCAGACCTATTATACCTTTAAGAGCAAATTAGATGCTGTTCCTATGATTCATAAAGCTATATATCTAATGGCATGACTCGTCATCTAGAAAATAAACGTTTCGAGCCAGTTTCTCATCTCATAAATTTCCCCTCTGGCACCGAAGGACATAAACTAAATGGGCTGACTCACAGGGAAACAATACAATTTGGATACTTTTAAATGAGAGATAAAATTGCCTTAGGGCACAGAGGGGTGTTGGGGTCCCGGGGAGTGGTTGGCAAGCACAGGACCGTGCATTGGGGGCCACTGCCATTCCCAGCAGATCAGTCACTCCTGGGAAGCCCTTCATGATTCCAGATCCTCTTGGACCTGTGAGAACATGACCAGCATGATGAGGCATCCACAATTGAGGTGGTCATGCTTGAGATGGACTTGTGTGGGTGCTGTCTCCTGGAAGGGAGGAGAGCACTCGCACGTTTCTGAGCATGGCAGGGGAGGAAGGAGATGTGGAGAGCCCAGCCCAAGGCAGGAGGGGAAGGTGGTTCTGAGCCACAGAGCTCAGGAAGGTCCCACTTGTGCATTCATTCCCACCTGAAGCTCTCCCAAAGGCTGTACCTTACCATGGGATGGATCTCAGCACCTTTACTGCATCCTTGTCCATTGCTCTTGGTCCTCCTGTGCCACTGGGCTCCCTGTTTGGGTGACAGCTGTCATTCCCTTCTTCTGTGTGATCTTACCCATTTCTGCTCCCCCTCAATGTGCTCTTGATGCTTCCCCACCCCTCAACAGGCCCTCAGCACTCCCCAGCACCAGTGGGAAGTCACTGGCTTGAAATTCCACTGGAAAGCAAGAGAAGTCATAGAATCACAGAATCATTAGGTTGCAAAAGAGCTCCAAAACTGAGTCCAATCTTTACCCAATCACCCTCTTGTCACACCACAGCATTAGTATTTCATTCAGTTGTTTCATGAACACCTCCAGGGATGGGGACTCCACCACCTACCTGAGCAGCCCTTCCCAGTGCCTGACCACCCTTTCAGTGGAGAAATTCCTCCTGATGTCCAACCTGAGCCTCCCCTGGCCCAGCCTGAGGCTGTTCCCTCTCCTCCTGTCCCTGTTCCCTGTTCCCAGAGCCCGACCCCCCGGCTGTCCCCTCCTGTCAGGAGTTGTACAGAGCCACAAAGTCCCCCCTGAGCCTCCTTTTCTCCAGGCTGAGCCCCTTTCCAGCTCCCTCAGCCTCTCCTGGGGCTCCAGACATTTCCCCAGCTCCATTCTCTTCCCTGGACACGCTCCAGCCCCTCCATGTCCTTCTTGTCATGAGGGGCCCAGAACTGGACACAGCACCCGAGGTGTGGCCTCACCAGAGCCCAGCACAGAGGGACAAGGCAGGGACAAGCCCCGGGAGCCTGGCTGTGCCAGCCTGGCCTTGACAGGAGTCAGGACGGGGGCAGGAGCCGGCACGGTGCTCCCGGTAACCCGGTTAGGGGTGGAGCTGTGCTCACCGCAGTGAGCGCAGCATCCTTCCCCTAACCTCGTTTGTGTGAAGGGTGACACAAGGCAGATGACAGCTGGGTACCTGAAGGATCTAATTAAAACCTACTCGAGGCTGGGCAGGCGCAGCACAGGGGATTGCTCATCCAGCTCGTGCTTAACAGCAGGAAAAAGGAAAACAAGGAATTGGCTCCTGGATTTACTAAAGGGCATGGATGGGACAGGTGGGGTTTCTCCTCTAAGTTGGGGATGTGCAGGGAGGAACTGGGTTAGGGGTCAGGGAGGGGGTGTGCAGAGTGACAGTGGAGCAGTGGCATCAGTGTGACAGTGCAGCCCTTCCCGGGATCACCCACATCTGCCTTTGTCCGCAGCGCCTGTCTGTGCACACAGGTACCCTCAGCAGAGGGTATTTATCTTCCTTCCTAGGGAGAGCACATGCTTCCCCATCCATCTGCACACATCCTCTGCTGCTCCTTTCCTGCACAGACCCGCTGCTCCTGCTCTCTCTCTGCAGACGTGTGTCTGCATCCATTTATCTGGGTGTCAGATAAACCCCTCTCTCCATCCCTCTCTCCGATTACTTTGGATGCCCTTTCCAGCCCAGCACTTCAATTACTCTCTAAAGAACAGAGTAAAATAACGTCACATTTTCTTTCTTTCACATGTTCATTCCTTCCTTGGGTTTGGGGATTTTTTTTGTGGTGTTTTTTTCCCCACTTTTTCCATCTGGAACAGTCCCATTTTCTAAATGCCTGGAAGCAGAAAATTTTGCAGACACAGGAGCCTTGAGGCGCCTTGTTAAAGGTGCTGGGGGTGTTTGGGGAGAGCTCACAACCCCGGACAATGGGAGCCCTGACGTCAGGCTCTATTTATACCTCCTCTTTTCAGAAACCTCCCTGGGATGGCGCTTTTCCTAGAGTTTTCTGCTCAGTGCTGCAGCCTGAGCTGTCCCTGTCCTCCTCAAAGGGCGCAGTTTTATTTCTAGGCGTACCCTTGTGGCACAGGCCATATCACCAGGGCCAGGCTTCCGCAGGCAACTTTCCATTGCCACAAGTGAGGCTGCTCCATGTGGACCTGTGGAAGTGTTTCAGCTCCCAAATGTGCCAACTGAAAGGTCAAAAGCGTTACAGAGCTTTGTTCTAGTGGCTGGTGTTCTGGTGTTCTGATTATTCGAGATGGGCATTGTGGCTTTGCAGGGTTGGGTTGGATGTTGGCTCTGTGTGTGTGAAGGAGAGTTGTTTTTGGAGCTGGAAATTTAATTACAGGTGAAGGGTAGTGGGAGAAACCATCATAAACCCATGTGGTCCAAACTACAGCAGGGTATGGAGTGAGGGATCCCCCATCCTGCAGACACTGAACACCCTGAGCTGTGGGATGAGCACAGCAGGGACACTGAGGGGTTAGACCTGGAGGGCTTTGCCATTTCTGACACAGTTATTATTCCAGGGATTCATTGGTATTATCAGGAGCAGTCAGGGTGGCTCCTGGCAACATCCTGCAAGTATTTTCCAGGTTTTATTTTTTCCTTCCAGCTACCGCTGTTTTGCTTGCGAGTGCTCCTTGGACAAGTGACTAAAGCAGCAGTTTGCTTGCAGGAGGGCGCTTTGTGTGAATAACAAACCTGTGAGAAGGATGGAAGGGGTCTGTGTCGTTGGGAATGTAGGCATTACTTTATACTCAGGGGGACAGAAATCTCAGGGTTGCTGTTCCCTGAGATTCTCCTCGGGGTTGCTGTTCCCCGTGGCAATCAGGCTTTCAAGCTTTTCTTGCCCTCAAGGTCCTACGCCAGAGCCAGAGAAGACAAGCTGAGTCCACCAGTGCATGTTTCCAAGGTTGTTTATTCTTCATTATCTCTCAGTCCTTTCTCAGCTTTGCAGGGCGTCCCCAGCAGAGCAGGACACACGGCAGACTGGGCGGGTCAGAGGGTCCCAGGCCCTTTGTACCATTCCCTGACCCAACCACCATCCACAATGAACTTTTTATTTACAGAATCTTACCAATACTCACTACCTATGTTAACATGTCATTTCTACTCTAAACCAACCCTCGTGATCCAACTCAGCAGAAAATGGGGGATAGAGCAAGAACAAGGAGGACAGGGCCACTCCCCAATTCCTCCATCTTGTCTCTTCAAGCCCATATACTAAAAATCGTAGATTCTACATTTACACTCTGTGATAAACTAACTACTACTTATTTTGAATTCTCTCAGCTTGTGACTCTTCATACAATGTGGGCATTCACTGCCATGGCAGGGATCAGAGGCAGTGTCCTCCTGGGCTCTGTGTGAGGCTGGCTGACCCCCTGTACAGATCCCAGACCCCCTGTCCGGTCTCCAAACCCTCCAGGGTGGCCAGAGGGGTGTTCTAAGGGCACGGGGAAGAGTGGAAGAGTTTCACTGTACCCAGCAGCAGTGTGCAGGTACCATGTGTATTCTGTTCACTGTCACAGAGGAACTTATGTTCGTGCTTCTTCAGGCAGCTCAGTTCTCCCCCAGAGGAGATCCCCATCCCCACTCCAAAAGCATTCAGGGAAGAACCAGCATCACTCAACACAAGGGAGCTAAACCCAGGGAGGTGAAGGACCATGCAGAGAGGCCATGGCAGAGCTGGAGAGGACACTTTCCCCCAACCCATCCTGTGCCTCCTGATCCCAGGGCTCTGCACACTTCCCCTGATGCTCAGCCCTGAGCTGCTGGCCAGATTTCACTGAGTCTTTAGCACACGTGTTCATGCTTTTTGTTCTCACATCAGGCCTTCAAGGGAGCCCTGATGAGCTCATACTGGTGCTCTGGGAAAGGTGATGTTATCGAAGACTGGTGCAGGTGCGACCTCAACGCCTTCGATGAGAACGGACTCCCGAACTGCAGCCCTCTCCCTCCGCCTGTGTACGTATCCTGGGAGCCCTCCACGGATCACCAGCCCCTCTCCCGTGGGTCACAGCCCCCAGAACCACCCCATTTCCCAGGGGCTCAGCCCATGGGCACCTCCTTCTGCACCCTTGGGCCTGGGGGCTGCAGTCCAGCCCTCCTCACTGTGTGACTGATGCCTTTAGGATATCCTGGCTCTAGCTGTGGCCCTGGAAGGTTTCCTTATAGATTTTCATCACCTGATTAGCAGGGCTTGTAGAATGGGATTTCAAATGCTGAAAGAAATGGAATTACAGTGCAATTCATCGTGTCTTGTCAGAGCAAGAGCAAATCAGGAGCAAACTGATGGGGAATTAGCTGAGAAAGCAGGAAGACTGGCTCCAGTGAGCCACAAGGAGCAGAACACCTTCTTAGTGAGCCAATATCCTTGGAGGGGATTCATTTCCCATCTCGAGTCCAGCAAACATGCTGTGTGTTTGGAGCCAGACTCTCCATAGCCCTGTACTTGGTGTTGTCATCTACCCCAGAGCAGAGGGAGTGGACGCCTCTGCGTTAGCACAGAGCTCCTCTGCCTTCATCCCAGCCCACGTTGTTCCTGCTCTGGGCAGGAGCTCCTGCACAGCTGCCCTGCTCTGGCTCTCACACACACCCCTCAGAGGTTTGCAGCTGGGTGAATTCACATTGCTTCTCCCCCTTTCCCTCTCTCACCTTTGCTCGCTGGCCATGCAGACCTGACCCTCCCCTCCTGTAGACTCAGCCCTGCTGGGTTTCAAGAGCCTGGATCCTCTCCTGTTTTGCTCCTGGGGTGTTGGTCCTTGCCTACCTTGCTGAAGTTCAGCATCTCTCCCAGACAATGAAGGTCCCTTTAGATGAGATATTTGGGGCTGCATGAGCTTGCCTTCTCCCGGAGCAGGGGGAGGCTCCCAAGGGCATACACTGCAATAGGCTGGACTCAACAGAACTTCAGCTGGGAGTTCTTTGGTGCTCAGGAGCCTGCTCTGCCCCTGTCCCCAAGGACCTCTGTCCTTGGGGCTTTGTGGGCACACCCACATGAGTGAAGGTGGGCCTTTCTAGGGGTCCTACTGCTCAGAGAAGTGGATTCCTCCCCAGAAAGGGAGCTCATGTCTCACTTGTTTTCTTGCTGTCTCCCGCCCAGCCTGCGGCTGTCCCCCAACGTGGAGCCCTCGAGCACCGTGGTGTCTCTGGAGTGGCTGGATGTGCAGCCTGCCATCGGGACCAAGGTGTCAGACTACGTCCTGCAGCACAAGAAGGTGGATGAGTACACGGACACAGACCTTTACACAGGTGGGTGTGAGGGAGGGCAACCTCCTCGTGGTGCAGAGGGCTCCTGATGATGCTCCCTGTGCCCTACGTGGCTGGGAGCATCTGCTTTGGTGGAGAATGGTTCATCGAGCCAAGGTGCTACATGAGGTATCAAACCCATTTAGGAGAGGTTTCTGGAATCTTCTGCAGACATGGCTGTTTGAGGGGAAGGGGAATTACAAAAAAATTGAGGCAGAAGGAAATTATTTGCCTTTTTTTGGGCAGGAGAGCTGTGATTTAGAGTTTCTGAACTGAGTGTGGATCTGGGCAGCCTGAAATGCCACGAGATGATGGTTGTAGGGGGAAGGTCATTCTTCAACAGCTCAAGGGCTTTGCTGGTCTGTTCCAGTGAGTGATCAGTGACTCACCTTTGAAAGGATATTTTCAGTTGTCTTGGCCACCTATCAAAGGATCTCAAAACCTGCAATATTTAGGGAGATCATTTAAAGAGCACAACATTTCTCCAGGAGAACCTGAAACTTCCATGGGTTGGAGTTTAGTTCTCAGGCTTGTACTGAGTGCTCTACACCTTAAAAAGGCTTTGTCAGCAGCTCAGTCCATGCTCCAGGAGCTTCTGGACAAGGCAGAGGGCTGTGAAGGGTGGAACTTAATTTGGGTGAGTCAATGATGGATTTCAGAAAATAGGACTTGAGACCCTGAGTGATGGCAGTGCTGCAGGGAAAGCCAGGCAGAACCTACTGCTTTTCACTTGAGGATTTTGGATGTAGTTTTTTTAAAGAAGCTCACAAGAGTTGTCAGGGGCAGCTGGATTGTTGACCAAAGCAGAGATTTACCTGGGACGGGGCTGGTGTTGGAGTGTGGAAACACAGAGTCCACATGCAGACTTGTACAGGCTCCCAGGGCACCCTGGCAAGATGTTCAGCTGTGTTTCCCAGTTTGGAAGATGGGCTCAGGAAGATCACGTAGACCTCACAGCCACAGGGAGTTTTCCACCCTCTCTGTTCACCTCAAGCCCATGTATTCTGCTTCTACAGCACCGATGCCCCTATATCCAAAAATCATGTGCTGTAAGAGCTGGCCTGCCTCTGCTGAAGAGAGCCACACTCCCACCTGCTGGGGGGGTCCAGCTGTTTGTGGAGGCTCCTGCAAAAAGGAGCAGGGGTCTCCACAAACAGGAGACCTGCAGGAGGTCCCTGGCTCACACACCAGTCCCATCCCACAGGACCTTTCTCCTACATCTTGCCAGCATCCCCTCCCAAACCTGCCCGATGTGGCCATGGCCCCTGGGTTATGTCTCTGGTTTCACGGCGTGGAAGGAGGTTTGTTCTTGATCTTGGAGGGGCACCTTGCAGTAATGGAGAAAGAAAACAAGCCACCAAAGCAGGGGCTTTGTTTTGGATGGGGATTCCAGATTGCTCACACATCAGTCAGGTGAGGCCAGACCAGGGAAACATGGGGTTTCTCCTTTGAAGTGGCTGGATCTTTGCCTGGCAGCCAGAGTAGGAAATACAGATTATTATTATTATTTTCCTTTTATGACTGCCATGTGTTTGACAGGCAATTGAATTCATTGTGGGGAGCTTCCCTTCCCTCTGCCTGCTCTGGGGGCCTGTTTGGGACAGAATGACCCTATTAACAGTTAAAGAGAAAAGCCAATCCAAAATCTGTCCCTTTTTTTTTTCTGTGTTGTTTATAACCAAACAACATTCCTGCCTTCATTCCTTTCTTACCCTGCAGGCCTCTATTGCCAGATGACTTGATTCCTGCAAATACCTTGTGTAGGTTTGCAGAGGTGCTGACTGCTGCAGCTCTCTACAGCCAAAAATCATGCCCTGGATATTCCCTGAGCACCATCACCCACCCATCCTGCTGCACCACAGCTCCTCCCATCTGAGGATCCACAAAAACAATAACTCAGCCTCAGAGGGGGAATCTTTGGGAGTGTGGGATATGAAATTTGGATGGCTTTTGATGGATATGGGCAGTTCTTCCTTCCCCATCAGTCTCCCAGCTGCTGGCAGGGAGGAGCAGGTTGTTCCCATTGCTGGGAGGTACATCAGAGGTATTTGCAGAGCAAGCCAGCTCTGGGCTGGGAGGATCTGGCAAGGTTGTAGGGCTCCTGAGGATGCTGCCACTCATCCCTTGGAACTCCTGAGTTTAAATGAGTGGGTTATTTGTACTTGGACAGTGGTTTTGTTTGCTTTATTGCAGTTGTAGCCATTTCTTATTGGGATTCCTGGCACTGACAGGGGCTAGAGCTCTGCCAACCTGTTCTCCATTCCTGTGGCAAACTAGTTTGTACCTGGTAGCAGCCTCACCTGCCTTCAGCCTTCCTCCTGCCCCTCAAAAGCCTCCAGTGTCCCACCCTAGCAAAACTCCTTGGCCTCTGCCTTGTTCTGCAACTGGAAGTTGTAACCATCCCCTTGATCCAGAAAACAATTGTTCCTCTTCCTCCTGGAGCTGAGTCAGGGGGGCGTTTTGAGCCTGGTGTGATGTGGGTCCCCTGTGCTCCCTGCTGGGCTCCACATGAGACAGGGGCACTGCAGGGCAGGACGAAGGGAGCCAGGAGCCTGCGTGGGTTGGTTGCCCTCAGCTGTACGAGGGGTTTTTTTTAAGAGGCCTGTTACTGGTGCTCAGAAAAGCATGGCCCTTGGCCCATCCGAGGCGGAGAGGAGGTGAACTCGCGCGCGGAACAAACCGCGCTTTCAACACCAGCGCGCGGGGAGCCAGCGGCTCCGCGCTCGGGAGCCAGCCGGGAAGGCGGAGAGCAATTACATCCCAAACTGTTTATTAAAACTTGTGGAAATTACTCATAACACCATGTGTGCGACGGCTTTGTAGTTGAGTGATGCTCTTTGTTTGAACGCGGGGCTCTCGCAGAGGGCGCGAGCGTGTGTGTCTGTGTGTGTGTGTGCGCGCCGAGCCCGCCAGCACATTATGTCATGGACCAAGCAGGCGCTGCACTTGAGAGAGGGAGAGGGAGAAATGTGTTTTACAGGGTGAGGTACAAACTGAAATGGCTGTGAACATCTGGAACTGATATTAGGCTTGGAAAATGTTTTCTGTCACTCCAACACTCCTCTGGAGGAAGGTTTCTGAAGTTAAGAAGCTCCAAAGGGGATGAGGGGGAGGGATGAGGGGATAACATGGCTGTGGTGCAAAGTGCTTTTCATGTCTCCATTCTCTAGGCTGGGCCATGTCCCTGCAGCTGCCAGACGTGGCACCTGGGCTGTCACCACTTCTCCTTGTTGTGGCCCTGGCTTAGGAGGTCCCCTGGACCAGCTGAGCCCCCCTTGCCTGAGCCAGCCCTGCATGGGGAGTGCAGCATCTTCCAGCCTGTGCTGGAAGACAGAAAGGTCCTTGCTCTGGTTTTAGGGTTGGGAGCTGGGGAGCTAAGCTGGGAGGCCTTGTCTGAAAGCTGAAGGGTGAAAACCTCAGGAGGGAACAGGCAAGCTAGGCCTGGTTTAACACCACCTGGACCTTCTCTGGGGCCCACCTGGGAGGTCAGACCCACCTGCGTTTGGGGAGGCTGCTGTGAGTTTGTCTAATGCAAGGTTTAGAAGTTAAAAAGTGCTTTGAATGTGTTTTTAGAGCATTTTGGGGGATGGCTGTGGGAGGAGGAAGGGCTGGGCTTGGCTGTGTGATGGATTGGGGTTTGTGGGTTGGGCTGTGTTGCTCCTGGGGTGGTGGCTGTGTTGCTGCTGTGATGTTCTCAGTCCCTTTCTCAAAGTTCTCTCCCTGGTGCAGTTTTCTTCCCCTTGTGCCCACCTCTGTTGCTGCTGGGTCTCTGAACACCCATCTTTGGGGGCCTGGGGGGGTTGCCATGTGCCTGCACAGAGCATGGTGAGGAGGCTGGGGAGAGGTGCTTTGAAGGTATCTCAAAGAACTTTGCTGGTGATAAGACCTTGCACACTCCAACTTAGGAATGGACTCTCCCTTAATCTGCAAATGGAGGGAAAAAAACAAGACAAAGAGATAAAATTCCTTCCCTGAGGTCACAAGAGCCTTGAATTAACCTCAGCATGCGGGCCTCAGAGAGGGGCAGTACTCACCTGTGAGGGCAGAGACAGATGCAGGTCCTGGATCCCCCAGCTTTGTGCCCTGTCCTGTGGTCACTCCTCCATCAGGACCCTCAGGCTGACCACTGAGCCAGTCTGCATCTTCCAGTCTTTCTCCACCTCTGGGGTGAGCAGCCCTGGACCTGAGCACGGCACATGCAAGAGCTGTGTCCTCGAGCATGGATCCACCTCTTCCCACCTGTGCTTCAGCACCAAAGTGGGTGGAACTGGGGAGATGCAGAAACAAAGCATCACCTGCTGTTCCTGTGGCTGAGGGTGACAGCGAGTGTGAATGAGGTGTTGTCCCAATGCACTGCTGGCTCTGTGCTGCTGATGGCAAATCACAGAAGGATTAGCAGGCTCTGCCCCTCTCCCAGCCCTTCATCTTCTGTCCTGCTCTGTGTTGGCTCCCACACTGTGGTTTTGCCCCTTTTCTGTGGTACTTCACAGCTCAGTGTGCACTGACAGCTGATTCAGGGTAACTGGGGATGTTGTGGGGTGTTGGCTGAACTAAGTAGACAACAAACAGGGGAACAGCTCACCTGCTTCTGTACAGCACTCAGTTTGGGATGCCATGTCCAAGCAGGACAGGTCAGATCTCAGCAGAGACTCCCAGGCTTTCATTCTGATGATGTCAAGAGATCCTGGCTGCTCTGGGGTCTTTTTGCCACAATCATAAGAAGAAGCAGCCCTCATCCAGAACAGCTTGTAATCCTCAAAGCGAGGAGAACAGGAACACAGCCTGCTGAGTGAGCCTGGTGGAGACCTCAGAGCAGGGGAATGTGGAGTCTGGCAGCTCAGAGCCCTCTGCTGTAGTGGGACCCTGGATACACAGGACTGTGGTGAGAGCAGAACCAGCAGGTAACCTGGGAGGGTGTCTGGACAGAAGACAGGGCAGGGAGATGTGCAGGAGTGGAGAGTATGGGGCCATAAAACCTGAGCACATCCCCACACCAGCATTCCAGACTGCTCTGGAGCAGAGCTGCTCTGCAGAGGAGCCTGTGCATCATGTCTATAAAAGAAAGCAGAAGAGGTCAACTCAGAAGGCTGAGTGTTTTGTACACTTACAGGTTGTGCTCTGAATTGAGGCTCGGGAGTGTCTTATTTATAACTTCACAGTTGTGACGTGCCTGCGTGGCTGGGGATGTATGGATATAGCTATGGCAACCAGCTCTTCCAGACACCCTTTTGTGTACAAGCTGTGCTGCTACTGCCCTGAGAAAACCTGGGGTAGGCTGAGAGGAGAGGAGAAAAGACTGTCTGGCCAGAGCAAATGCTGTTCCTGTCAGAAAGGAGTCAGTGCAGTCTCCATGCAACCACGTTGCGCTCCCATTGTAAGCCTTAAAATCATCTCTAAGAGTGCTGGCTGACAAACTGGCCACCACACAGAGCAGCACGAGGAGCTGACACTGCCCTTAGGAAGCTGTAGGAGCTTGAGGTCCAGCCAGGAGCTGGGTAAATATGTGAACATTGACCCTGCCTCTTCTGCAGTTAACACATGGGCAAAGATGTTTTCAACATCCAGAGTGCCCTTCTTGAGTGCTGAATCCACTTCACTTGTTAGCAGAAGGAGAGATGATTCAAAAAGAGGCCTTTGAAGTGAAGGTCAGGTTTTTGGAAGCTGCTTCCTGGGGTGTGTTGTGTAATAGCACCAAGCAAGTGCTTAATTTTGGCCATTACCCTCGCTGTGAAGCTCTGATTTCTCTCTCCCTGGGACAGCTGTAGTTATTTCCACCTACCAGTGTCATTTTTGTATCCTGGAAAGCAGAAGGGAGGTGGAGGGTTCTCAGCTCTCAATTACGGTTGAGTCAGTTGCTGAAAAATTTCATTAATTCACATTTCCATATGGTTGTTCCAGAGTATTTTTATTTTTATCTGCCCAGACACCTTTTGGCCAGAACTGGGCATTATCTTTGCTTTCTCCCAAATCACTTTATAGGTGGAGACCTGGGACCGTCTGCCCTTTTCCTGCTGTCTGCAGAGGATGGAGCAGCCTGGCTGGTGCCACGAGTGTGTCATGCACTTCAGGAGCACTGTGTTTGCCAAGGGCTTTGTGCTGTCTGCTCAGAGCTGCCTCTCCCTCAAGGACAGCTGGAGATGCTGCCTTCTAGCTAAGAAGCCTCTGAACTTCTTACATGGCAGTTAATGAGGCCAGTTGTGGAGGGTTTTTTTACTAGTCTGTAATTTTATCCTCTAGGATTAAGTTTCTCCTGATCTGGAAAAGTCAAGGCCACAAATCCATCTTGTCAGAAAGCATCAAAAGCCAAGGCTGCTAACACAGCCAGACGGATCGCGGCATGTGAGTGCAGAGCAGTGGAACTTTTTCATAGGAGCCTTTATTGACTAGACAGGCTTTTTTAATCAATAAATTGTGGCTGGAATTTGGAGGGAGGCTCAGTCTATGTTTGCAAAGCTGGTGCTTGGCAATGCAGCCCTGAGCTATGTGGAAAATACAGGCTCTGGGGCATCTGTGGATGCAACACAACCTGCCCTGGGAGGAAACTTGGGCATTCTCACTGAGCAAAGAGTCTGGGTCTTCCCTTTGGATGGGCTCTGAATGGCACCCAGACTGAGATCCTCTGCCAGGGGAGGATCTTCCTGGAGATTCTGTGTATTGCTCTCATTCTAGCCAAAGCCTGGGATGATATCCTGAATGGGATGGGGAATCTGCTTTCCAGTCCTCTGGCTGCAGTTGAGGTTTCCCATGCATTCAGTGTTGTCAGGTGGCTGAAATACAATCCAAAAAGTTAGCCAGGGTCCCTCCATGCTTCTCTGGAAGGAAATAAGGATAGAAAGGAGGTCCAAAGAGGCACAAAGACTGCCTTGGGACAGCCTATTCTGTCCTGTTTGAAACCCCTCAGCCCCAGCACAAGAGGTCCTCTGGGGGTGTTGCAGTTGCTCTGGGCTGTGACTGTGTCTGGTGCCTGCTCTGTCTTGCCAGCATCAGCTCTGCTCTAACCCTCACCATTCCTCAGGCTCATCCCTGTTCAATGGCACGTGGTGGCACCAGCCCTTCCCCTCTGCCCCTCCCAGGCTGGGCTGGGCACACTGTGTGTCCTGGGAACCATCATCCTCTGCCCACCAAAACTCCTCTTGCTGGGCAGTGGCTCAAGGTGGGACCTGTCATCTGTTCCCTGTGCTGCTCCAGTGTGAGGCAAGTTCAGTAAAAATGGAGAGGGATTAAACCTCAGTCAGGGGATTTACCAATTAAAATATCTGCTCCTCCTGCAGGTTTCATATGATACAAGAGAGACCCTCCCCATCTCCCCTGTGGCCCCTTCCCAGTTTGTTCAGCTTGCCAGGGATTGAGATCTGGCTCTTAGAAGTGAGGGGGCAGCTGGGTCTAGGTTACATTTCGTGCTGTTTAGATAGGATAAACCTTTCCTCCCTGTAATTGGGTGATTGGACTTGTGAGGTTTCCCAGATATTAATCTGGAGACCCTAGAGGGGGTCAGATTAGGTTATGGAGACATAATAGGAAATACTGCTCTGGCTAGTTTGGGTTATGGGGATAGGGTGGATACTCTGCAGCATTCCCCTGCTGGGTTCCCAGGGATGAGGCCTGCACAGTGGGGTCAAGGAACAGTCTTATCTCAGCATCAGGTTGACTTGGGCTTTGCTGGGAGCGACTCTCTGTGAACTCTTTCCACCCCTGTAATCCTGCTCTGCCAGAGGACAGGACCATGACCCCTCCTTTGGAGAAGGGAGGGGTGTGTTGTGCTGACCTGCTGCTGCTGCTGGGGCTCCTTCACAGGGGAGAGGGGGTCTTTTCTCAAATGGCATCGTGTCCCCAGGATCCTTGGGATAGAAAGACCTTTGTACTCTGAAGTGCTGTTGTTTGGACCAAGTAAAGATCTTCCTCGTTGCTCCCCCATGTAGTGCCAGTGTGGGGAAAGGGCTGATGCACCCAATGGGGGATTATTTAGTGAGCATTTAAGTGCATGTGCCCCTCTGTCCCACCTGAGAGGTGTATATGAGGAAGGGTGTCATGTTGATCTAGTCAGAACCGGTGAGATGAGCTTGTCCCTGTGGCCAAATAAGTGTTTTGGAGCTGTACTGGCAAGGACCCCTGCACTGAAGCAGCATTCTGAAGTGCTGGAGAAGGGAGACCCACCACATTTGTGCTGCAGAGCTGTTGGCCTTGTGGGTTAAACCCCCTCCTGTTCCTGCTGTGTTCTCCTCCTGTGTTTGGGAGCAGCTCTGCAAAGCTGCTGGACACAGGCTTGTGTTCTGCTGAGACAAGCCTGGCTCCAGGAACCAGTCTGCAACACTCCTTCCAGCCCTCATTTCTTTTTATTAACAGTGAGATGACAGATAGGGGCTGGTCATTAATTTAATAAAGGATGTTTCTGATCACGGCTGCAGAAGCAAGATCCTGAGGTTTTCCATGGTGGTCTGGTGACTCACCCTGATGAAACAGGGTGAGGCTGGGATAGGAAATACCTCCCTGGAGCTTGGAGTATGGCAATGGCTCTTCCCACAGAGCAGCCAGGCTCCTGCAGTCATTCTGCCATCCTTGGCTGGGCTGTCCTAGCACCTTCCCAGTACCGTGATTGCCCCCACTGGGAAGAGCTGGATTCCAGCTCCAGAGATAGTCATGGGCCCAGTGCAGCTGGCTGAGGCTCATGTGCTGTTTCCTTGGTGCCAGCCCTGAACACCTGCCTGGGGGGATGGAGGAATCAGGGAATGTTGAGGTGTGGCTGGGGGACCCCATTCCCCAGCACCCCCTTTGTGGCACACTCAGGAGGGCAGAGCAGGCTGTGCTGTGAGAGGAGGGCTTGCACAGTATAACAGATAATACCTGGCTTGCCTTTGTCCTGTTCTGTCATCTGTGGAAGTCAATAAATCTCACCAACTCCATTGTTCAGGTTGGGAAATCGAGGCCAAAAATCACGTGTGGTCTCTAAATCCAGAAGAGCCAGTGAAGAGCAAAGGCTCACAATTCCTGTACAATTAACAGTCACTGTGCTGGCTGCTCCCAGGCCCAGCAGTTCACACTTTGGCTGCAGGTTCTTTCAGATCTCAATTGACAGTTCCTGTAGAAAGCCTTGCAGTTGTCGTGGTGGATTGAGAGTGTCACACACAGGTGGATGTGTCCATTCTGCTGGGACACAGTGAGCAGGAGTGAGAGCTACCCCAGGCACCAAAGAAACCATCGTGTCTGCCCCACCCTGATGCTGACCTTTCATGAATGGGATGTGGTCACCCCATCTGCCTGCCCTGGGGTGTGCCAGACCCTCTGGGGACAACGTGCAGTGGCTGCAGGGATTGTTCCTCCTCAGCATCCTGATATGATTGTGGGTCCTCCCACAGCCTTGGAGCTGATGGAGCTCCCTCTGTTGGATACCCCCAGGATGGTGGGATGGTGTCTGCAACCCCATCTCAGCACCCTCCCCTCTGGGGATAAAAGCATGAGACCACTGTCCTCTTTTTGAAGTTAAGGGACTTTCTTTGATATCTCCCAGACCTTTTACTGTCCTCACAGATAAGCTCAGAGGAGCAGCAGTAGATGCTCAAAATTGGGTGCGGCAGCCCTCAGACCTCAAGAGTGGCTCTGCATTCCCTTCCCAGGGAAGCCAGGAGGATTTTTGGTGCCAGCTCTGCCTGGTTCCTGGTCCCACCCTCCCTGCTCCCTCCTGTCCCCAGAGCAGGCAAGACACGTCAGGGATTCTTGGGACCTGGGGTGAGGAGTGTGTGAGCCAGAGAGATGGCCTGTGATGGGGGGATGTGGCCTGCTGGTAGCTGCTAGCTCCTTTCCCAAGAAGGCAAAACACCACCTGGAGAAGATAGTTTTGGGAAAGGAGAGTTGTTTTGCCAAGATTGTTTTGGGAAGAAGCTTTCCTAAGAAATTTTTCCCTTGGGAAAGGAGTTAGCAGCTACCAGCAGGCTAAAATCTCTAAGGCTCAAACTTATCAGGCCCACAGTGGGGGGACATTGGAAAGCCACCAGTTTGCTGGGATGGTGCCAGAGGTGGGTGGCTGGACAGGCACTCCAGCTGTGTGAGGTATCTGCTGTATCCTCCAGCTGCAAACAGCTGGAATGTCCATAGGAACATTGCCCTGGGACCAGCCCCACTCCGGGTCAGCCAGCTCCCCTTGACTCCCAGCCCTGGGCTCATTTTGCACCCTGTGTGCTGCAGGGAGGGTGCTCTGCCCTGGGGATCCCCACAGAACCAAGATCTGAAAGGAATCTGCAGCCAAAGCGTGAACTTCTGGGGCTTGAGAGCAGCCTCACAGTGACTGTTAACTGTGCACGAATTTAGAGCCCTTGCTCTTAACTGGCTCTTCTGGATTTAGAGTCCACACGTGATTTTTGGCCATTACTGCTGAGCAGTTTCCCAGTTTCCTCAGTTTCCTCAGTTTCCTCAGTTTCCCATTCTGAACAGTGGAGCTGGTGAGGTTTATCCGTTTTCCTTCTCTGAATGGTCAGTGGTGGGCACACAGTGCAGTGGGTGCAGAATCTGGGCAGCAGGGTTGGGATGGGAAATACCCTCTTCCCTGTCCCTGTGCTCATCCTCGAGCACATGATAGGTTGCTTTTATCTGCTAATAAATATCAGTCATAAAACAATCCAGATCTATCCATAATCCTGTTAGAGCCTTTGACTCTTGCTCCTGTGACTCCCAGCAGCTCTAATTACGGATACTCACGCCAGTGATTAATGACTTGGTTCATCCTCAGTGGCACCAATTTTACATGTGCAGCCCGATTTCTCCCCCACAACGACTTGTGCGAGGGGGAAATAATCCCTGTTAAAAACCAACAGCACAGAAATGTGGTGTTGGCAGTGTGCCTCCATCTGGCCCTTCTGTATCCTGTCCATCCCTTCACTCATCTCCCCCCAGCCTTTCATCTCCGAGAGAACGACCCTAATTGCCACACGCTCGAATTTTGCTGCGCTGTATCCCATAAATCACTCGGATGTGCGGAGCATTTTCCTGCTCCTTAACAAAAGGAAAGGGATTTTCTCCTCTGCTGCATGTTTTACAGGTGACTAATTGCATCAAGGCACCTTTGAAGCAATGACTTCATCAATTGCTCATCCTGCAGACGCGTTGCTGGTTTTGTATGCCTGATCAGAATCTCGCATTTATTAGGATTAATTTATTCTCCAATCATTTTTCATCCACCACAAGGACAGGAAAGTTAAGTGATGTTACTTGCTCAGCTACGTAAGCACGATTTCTTGCCTCATTACTGAGCCCGAGATATTTTTGCTACATACTGAAACTTCTCTAAATGAAAATGAGTAATGTTACGTCTCGGAGAGAAGTGCTCCCAGAACACTGGAGAAATCAAGTTATTTCAGGGTGCCTACAAATTGGCTTTGGGTCTTCAACATCTTCCTTCCTAATTTTGCCCCTTGCATTTGTCATGGGGCACATCTGTGTGAGCAGTAGCAGGGACTGGGTTTCAGACAGAGGGAGCCAGGGGTGGGTAAGGGGATGTTTCTGCCAGCTAGAGACCATCCAAAATGAGGGGTCCTTACTGTCCTGTGGAAACAGGCTCAGAGAGCTGGGGTTGTTTATCCTGGAGAAGAGAAACTCCCAGGGCCGTTCCTATACCTAAAGGGGCTCCAAGAGAGCTGGAGTGGGACTTTGGGCATGGGCTGGGAATAACAGGACAAGGGGGAACGGCTTCAAACTGACAGAGGTCAGGGTTAGAAGGAATATTGGAAAGAAATTCTTGACTATGAGGCCCTGGCATGGGTTGTCCAGAGCAGCTGTGGCTGTCTCTCGATCCCTGGCAGTGTCTAAGGCCAGGCTGGACACAGCTTGGAGCAACCTGGGACAGTGGGATGTGTCCCTGCCTATTGCAGGGGATTGGAACAAGATGGTTTTTAAGTTCCTTTCCAACACAAACAGCTCCATAATTTCATAATTCTGCAGGTTAGCAAATCCTCAGGAGGCTGCAGGAAACACTCTGGGTGTATGGCTGAGTGTAGGGTGTGGTGGGGCTGGCAGTATGGAAAGGGGTGCAGTGAACACAGGCTGAGCATCTCCAGGGAGGAGAATCTGTTACTGCTGGGGACAGAGAGCAGTAAACACGGGCAAATCACACTTTTCTTAAAGGCTGTGGCCAAGTTTTTGTGGGAGTAGTGGCTGATAATGAGTGCCAGAAGACCTTGACTCAGCAGCTAACCTCCCACCCCCACAAAGGCTTCTCCTTGGAAAAGAAAGGACCTTGTTTACATCCAGGCAGGAATTTTGCCTCTGCTGCTTCCAGTCTGGTGTTCCTGAGCTCTGGGGGGTGGATTTTGCAGCATAGGTTAGGGACCAAATGGGGTTGTTTTAAAGCAAAGCTGGGTTCAGAACTGGTTTGGGGATGGTGTGGCAGTGCTGGGGAGCCTCACCTGGGTGATGTGCAGAGCCAGGATGAGGAGGTGCAGGACAGAGAAGCACTGGGGGCAGATGATTTCCTTCTGTTGCACTGGGAAGAAGTGCACCATGGCACCAAAGGGCTGGGAAGTGGCCTGTGCAGTGCTGGGGAGCTGGGTTTGGCAAGAGACCAGGGAAGAAATGGTGATGGCTTTGGAGAGCCTGAAGAGAGGACCTGGGAAACACACCCAAGGCTGGCCCTGTGCAGGGACATGCTTATTTTATCTTGCCACAGTAAGCTGGCGAGGTGTCAGCTGTTTTGATGGCAAATCTTCTGTCCTGTGGGGTGTCCAGCCTCAGTCCACGCCACAGGTAATGGCACTGTAGAGCCCTGATGCCCAGCTGGCACCGAGCTCTGCAGCCCCACTCTCCCTCTGGCCCCGTGATGGGGCTGGGGAGGATGAAGAGGGGATGAAGGACCGTGTCAAGGAGCAGAATGAGCTGGTCACTGTGGGTCTTTGCCTACAGAGGGGGCTCCTGCACTGCCCAAGGCCATCCGGGCTGGGGAGGCAGCAGAAGGGATGCAGGCTGCCAGCTGACCTTTCTCAAACAGTTCATGGGTTTCCAGAGCAGCCGAGGTGTCAGCGGTGTAGAGCAGTCACAGCTTCCCAGTCGCTGGAGGAGGAAGGCAGGGGGCACTCGAAAGGGGAGGAAAAGGCTCCGTCCTGGAAGGGTGGAAACCTCCCAGCCCGTTAACTGTTTCTCCACGGAGAGCAAAGCTAGCAAGGGGCTGCTTTTCTCCTGCACCAGCTCACCCACTGCCATCCTTTCTGCCCTCCTCCCTTCTGCCTCCCTTTCCCTTCCTTTTGTAAAGGCCTGGGATGGTGAGGATTTGGGTGCAGGATCAGCTCAAGCCCAGCAGCCCTGCCCAGAACAGCGTGCTGGGAGGCAAATTCTGCCTGGGCACCGGGATCCCCGGCGTCCCCAGCATCGTGTCTGCGTGCACAGCCCTCTGCTTTGACAAACCCTCTGTAATCAGACCTAATTAGCAGGCAGGGACCCACAGAAAAACCTCTCCCAGGCCTTTCTGAGCAGCGTGTAGCGGGGTGCTGTGTGCTGTCAGATCTGGCTGAAAGCACGTTTGTCTCCAGCCAGGGAAGGGGACGAGTTGCTCCATGACAGCCTAAAACTGAGACACTTTCCCCCCGCAGATGACAAAGCTCGGGAGTAAATTAGAAGGCAGAGTCTGTGAAAGGAAATGTTTCCTTAAACGTTTCCATAAAAGCTAATTGGCCTGTAAGAGCAGCATACCTGTGGGCCGCTGCCTCCCGGGGTTCAGGGCTTGGGGACTCTATTCCTGGCTTGACTAATAATTTTCAGTGTGACTTTGAGCAGGTCATTTCAGTTCTTTGTGCCTTGGTTTCCCTCTCTCTCTGAAATGAGGAGAATACTCCCTTCCAGAGCACTGATAAGGTTTAAGTACTAAAATTTTATTGCTCTGTTGAAGATCCTTGGCAAAGGGGTATTATGCAGATAGAAGGTTAATGATGATGATAGGGAGAGAATAAAAGAAGAAATTGCTGTTTTATTTTTATTTTGTTCTTTAAATGATGTTTAATAGCCAGTTTTCGATTGAGGAATAAAACCCAGTCCCCTGTGACCACCAAATTATCCTGCAAATGCTGTTTTTTGCATGCTCTTAAAGCTTGGAGAGAGAATGAGGAGCCATACCCCTTCTCTCTGCTTATAGGAGCAATCAGGAAGAGATTGCCTTTTCCCAATTAGGGAGCTTGTCTGGATTCCTGGATAATTGAGGGAGCTTTCCAAGAGTCCTCCATGCAGTGTTGAGGGTCTGTTAGGGGCTGGTGGTCCCTGCTGGACCAAGCATGGTGTGTGGTGGGGCAGGTCTGAGCTGGAGGCACCTGCCTGAGGTTATTGAGTAGGTCAGGAGGGCCAGGCAAAAACAGGACTTTACCTCTGCCATGGGGAATTAAAGGCTGAACACAGAACCATTACCCCCACAAACTCACCCCACACCTTTCCAGAAGAATTTCTGGGCAAGTACATCCCACCACTGTGATGACCCATGGAACTGAGGCAGAGTCTGTGGAGGGCTGGGAGGGATCCCTGCAGGGTGGGTGCCCACCAGTGACCCCACAGCCCTGCCCTGCCTGGCAGCACCAGTGGCCACCCTGGTTTGTCATCCTTCCCACAGCCACCGAAGGCTGCAAATGCCAACCACAGCGGAACCCGGCGCAGTCTGCGGCCGGGCCTTTGCTTGTTTATTCCTTTCTTTCATTTGTTTCTTTCACAAACATCAGCTATGTCAAGAATGGCATGTTCGTCACCCCAGACTGTTACAAAACGTAAGGTCAAATTCATGGTATAATTGTGGCTGGGGAAAAGGACAATATAGATGTGTTTGTCCTGGTGGGTGAAGCGTGGGCGCTGGAGGATGTTGTCTCCTATTTTTGGCGGATGGGGGTTTCCTGTCCTGTCCAGCCATGGGGTGGAAGCTGCATTTGTGAAGATGCACTCACGGTGCCAGTGCTGACTTTTTCCTGCTGAGTTCCATCCTGGAGAAATAAATACTCAGTGAGATGGGGTTTGTTAGGGCAGGTTGTAGCTGTTGTTTGTCCAACTGGAGAAGAAAATAGGGGAAAAAGGATCAGGTTTTGGACACATAGTCCTCTGTTAGTCAGCAGCTATTCCCAAACACCATTCCCTACCCTCCTCATGCTCCAGTGGCTCATTTGGGAGGTGTGAGACCCCTGCCCACTTTGCCTGTCTCCTCACACATGATCAGCCCCCTCTGGCTGCCCACACAACCCGCTGCTGTCCCCCCATGGAGGCTCTCACTGTCACAGCTCTGGTGCCTGTTCACCACCTGCCCATCCCAGCAGCTGAGGAACTGAAGACAGGAGAGCTTGGAGCTTTGTACTGGCTCTTTCCTGGGGGAAAAATCCCACCCCAAAACCTGTATTAGGATCATGGAATAGTTTGAGTTGTAGGGCACCTTCACAGACCACGTAGCCCAATTCCCCTGAAGTGAGCAGGGACATCTTCAACTAGACCAGGCTGTTGAAAGCTCCATCACTCAACCCTATAATGTTAATCCATCCCTTTTCCTCTTTGAAATTGACCTCTTTAATATCCCTGAGTTCTTTCTCAACACTTTCAAATTAATCACCTCCACCACAGGCTCCTCAACAAGGATCCTCTCACTGTCCCCATCTCCTTATCATTTTCTCTCAAAGCTTTCTCCCAAAGCTTCCATCTGTGCACAAAGCCTTTTTTCTCCTCATCCTTGTGCCCTTCTCCCTCATTCCTCCATGTGTCTCTGGATTCTCCAGGCTGTGACTGGGAGGGGTTCAGCTCAAGGTATAGGGTCTGTGCTGGGGAAAAAGGCCATGTTCCCCTTAACCCTCCCACCTCAATAAATACCATTGTGGTAAATTTGTTGAAGACATGGGTTGATTTGGGTTTGGGGTTTTTTTTACCATCTGTGTCTGAACTGTGATGGTGACAGTATTTCACAGAGTATTTCAGGTTGGAAGGGACCCATGAGGATCACTGAGTCCAACTCCCTGAGGTAGGAGTTGTGCTGCTCATATGCATGCATATAAAACCTCTCCCAACAAGACCCCAATCTCTTTTGGGACCCGCAGGATGAAACAATCGATACCATTGCTCAGCAAAAGGTCACGTTGCATCACTAAAACTCCTCTTTGTAAAGAACAGGAGCTCAGACTGTCTCTCTGTTGAAGAGCCAGGCTGCAGGTTGTTGCCAGAGGAGCTGTTTGGGAGCTTGGTTTGTGTGATGGATGATGGGGAGAAGCTGGAGGGAAGATCTCACAAAGTGTGGGTTTGCCTTCTGCCCCCTGCAGCCTCCCTGCCCTGCTCTGAGTCCTGGTGCTTATTCATATCAGTGATAAACCCAGCCCTTCTTTGACCTTAAGTGATGTTTTAGGATTTCTTTTATTTGTGGACCTTGCCTTGGCCTTCTGTCACTATTTGTCTCTCCAAAAAAAGGATTCTGCTCTTTCAATTTCTGTGTCCAATTTGGAGGGGGGGATATTACCAAGGGGGGTCAGTAAATAGCTCATCTCACTTCATAACACTTAGCATTTAGACAGTGCTTTCCACTTCCAGAGCCCTCTGCAAACTCCCAGTAATCCTCCCTGCACCCCTCCAGTTAGGTAAGTATAACTAATCCCAAACAAATAGCTTCAGTGTGGAACTAATGTAGAGAATGCATGAGAGTAATTTAAGGTTTAAAGGAAAACTAGTGGGTAATCTCACAGCAAAATTAGAAAAAAAGGGCAGGGAGAAAGGGAAAAAAAAAAGAAAAGCCTGAGTTATTGAATGTGAAAGTTAAATCAGACTGGAATATGTTGTTAATTTGCATTTCAAGTAGCCATGTGAGGCTGCAGATATTACAACTACTTAGTGTAGGCTGTTTGGAAGTATGAAATACATCAAAGCTTCAGTAATATGTAAAATAATGAAATGTAAAATAATAAAATGTAAAATGCCCTCAGGTTTCACCTTTTTGTGCCTGCTGGATCTTACCATATATATATATATATATATATATGTTTTAATCCTGCAAGCATTACTGAATTCCATATTTTCTGTGTGTTTATATCCAATAAACTGTAGACTTCAGATTCCAGGAAGTGCTCAAGACCAGGATGGATGGGGCTCTGAGTAACCTGGTCTAGGGGAAGGTGTCCCTGCCTATGCCAGGGGTTTGAACAAGATGATCTCTAAATCTCTTCCATTCCATGATTCTATTTACTTACTAGAATCCAAATTTCCTCCTCTTCCTGCCTCTCATCTCTGATGGCTGGGAACTGCAGAAGCTCACACACCTTCATTAGTAATTTCATCAAAGTCTTGGAATTTGTGTTCCTTGCTTGACATCTTTCCAGGTTCAGTTGCATTTGGCATCGACAGAACTGATCAATCCATGTTCCACTTGCGATAAATTTCTGAAAGGGTTTGAAATCAGATTCCTTTGGAACCTGAGTACCTGATCTTGGCTCTCCATAATGACCTGCCTGCTTGCTGCCCTACATGCAGGAAATCCCATCTGAAGGGCTTGTGAGGAATCACAGAATCACGGAATGGTTTGGGTTGGAAGAGACCTTAGAGATCACATTTTCCATGCCCCAGCCATGGGCAGGGACACCTTCCACTAGACCAGGTTGCTCAGAGTCCCAGCTGCAATTAAAAGCTGAGATTTCCAGGCTGATGGCTCAACAGGCCACCTCCCATCTGCTTTCCAGTGTCAGCCCTGGTGCTGGACCAGATCCAGGGCTCCAGACCAAATCTCCTGTGAAAATGCATTTGCTTGTACAGTTATTTGCCCACCAGGAAATCTCCTGGCAGACTCAGGAACATGGAGCCAGCAGTTTCCCTGTGTGTGTTCTCTGAATGGGTCTTGGATGGACTTGAAAAGATCATCCCTATGTAAAGGCACCTTTTTGGATGTCTTGTACCCAGACCCTGTGCTGTGTCAGATGTCACACAATCCATCAGGGTTTTGCAGAGCCATTTAGCTACAGATGCTGATGCAGGTGCAAAAACATCTGCTAGTGCAGATGCACACTCAAGGAGCCCTCAAGGAGATCCAGAAGATCATAAGGACTTTTTACAGCCTGTTTTTGCTCCCAAGCATTGCCCTTTTCCAGGTCCCTGCCACAGTGAGCACTCACAGCACTGGTGTGTGCCAAAGCCACAAGTGTCCTTACCGAGGGGGAAGGTTAGATTGAATATTTGGAAAAATTCTTCCCTGTGAGGGTGGGCAGGCCCTGGCACAGGGTGCCCAGAGAAGCTGTGGCTGCCCCTGAATCCCTGGAAGTGTCCAAGGCCAGGCTGGACAGGGCCTGGGAGCAGCCTGGGACAGTGGAAGGTGTCCCGAGAAGGGGGTGGGAATGAGTGAACTTTAAGGCCCCTTCCAACCCAAACCATTCTGTGATTCTTTGATACAGTGCTGATCTGCGACCCTGGATAAATGCTGATGAGGTCCTGCAGGGCAGGACCAAGGTGTGCTCCTGGCATGGGAGAGGGCACCAGGAGAGTGTGGTGGGGCTGGGAGTCCCAACTGGGACATCTCAGAAGTGGAGACTAAGGGTGAGGCAAGCTGTGGTCCATGCCAGGCTTAGCTATGATAGCAGAACTGCAGTAGATGCTCTTCAGGGGCTTTTATTCCTTAATCTCACCTAAATTCAAAATCCACTACCTCCTGCCCCAGGTATTTCCAAAATATGTAATTTTTACCCCTGACTTCTTTTCCCCTTCATACCCAGCCACATTTTGAAAGGAGAGTAATGAACCATGCCTGAAGAAGACCAAACATGACCATTTATTGCAGAGATCAGGTTCAGGAGAGGCAGGAGAGAGCCCACCCCTCCTTCATTTCTCCCCTACCCTCCCCTCTGCCCACTGTACCCCTCTGCTGCGGACTTCTCTAGAAGAAAGAAAAATAAAGGTTTGGCAGGTCTATTCACACAGTGTAAAATTGAATTAGTGGAGGTATGTGAGGAACATGGCTCAATTTCCATGGGGATGAGGAGATTTTTATCACCAGCCCCCCAGGATTATCCTGTACAACACAAAGCTGCTTTTGGCGCTGGCAGGTGGGCATCCCCCCCGTGAGCCTCCTTGGGGTAAAATCAAGGTGATGTCTGAGTCAGGCTGGCCTTGCTGGGCTGGGGGCTTAGCCAGGGTGGGGAACTGAAAGGGGAGAATGGAGCTCAGGGGAAGCTGGGATGAATGTCTGCAAAGGTGAAGGCTTGAGACAAGGTGAGCAGGAGAACCTGGGAATCTCCAGTTGTTTTCTGCTCCCTCTCCTTTGACAAGGTTCGGCACCTTTTGATGCTCTGTGGGGTTTGAGAAAGTCCCAAGCCATGGCCAGGGCAGGAGGGACTGTGCCAGGGGCAGGCAATCAAGGAGATTGCATCCTAATCCCAAAAACAACAGGACTGCTTTCCCTATCCACTGCTGATGAGCTCCACCCGCTCGTTCATTCAGTGTCAGCTGAGAAAATGTCCTGGTCCCAACCTGTAGAGTTTCCAGCCCTGTTGCACTGGATTTATCATCTGTCTGTCCCAGAAAGGTCCCTGCAACCCATCTTGGGCTTGTCCAGCCCAGCACATGCCCATCAAACCTCAGGAAAGGGCTGAGGCTTCTGCCTGAGCGTGGGTGGCAGTGCCACAGGACAGACGTGACAGTGTGAATGACGGGAGCAGTGGGAAAGCAATCCCGGCTTTCTGGGCTGATGGGCTCCATGTTCACTGCCCTGGAGAGTGAAGTGCAAAATGGAAAGGAAAAGGGAGAGGGAAGAGCCCTGTCTGCACACCCGCCCCAGCGCAGGCACGCCAAGCCTGGGGCCAGCCAGAGCCAGCGGCCTCTGTGCTCCCTCCCTCCCCACCCTGGAGGGACGTGGCTGGGTGGAGATCTGGCCAAAGCTCCTGTCCTCCCTCTTGCCAGCACAGCTGAACTGGGGGGACTGGTATCCAGCCCTGGTGTGGTTCCATCACTGGCAGCAGGGAGAAGAGCCGTGCATCCCTGCAGTGCCATGGGGACCAAGGAAAACCCCTTGAGTGGGATGGGAGAGCGTGTGGGATGGGGTGATGTGGCTTCAGGGCGTGCAGGGCAGGGTCTAAAGCAGAGTCCTGCTGTGCCAGGTGGGGAGGTGTCTTGTGACTCCATGGAGAGCATGGGAAAAGGTGCTGGGCCAAGGGAAGGGGCTGCTCAGGGTACAGGGCCACCCAGAAAGAGGAGAGGGAAACCATGCAGAATCCCCCAGGAGAACAAACCTGTAGAGGGGATGGAGAGCAGGGAGGACCAGCATGGCTCTAGATGGAATGAGAGGACTGGAGAAGCTGCCCAGCCCTTTGGTCCTACCCTCTCCATCAGCTGGATCTGCCACTCACAGTGTCTTTTTCTCACCTCAGGGTGATTTTTCCTCCACTTCCTGCAGTAGGGCAGCAGCCCAGTTCTCATGAGGAGCCCTGTCAGATCTGCTCAGCAGCATCTGCCCACCCCAGGCAGGGAAAATCGGGCCCAAAATAACATTGGATGAGCAAATATTCCCCAAAGGCTTCTGCCCACCCTGGCTGTCCCAGGCTCCATCAGCACAGTCCTATGTACTGCACACTGACAAGCCTCATCTTTATAATTTGGAAGAGACTGTTTAATTTAAGTGTGACCCTTCACTGTCTTAAAACTTAAATGTCTTATTTTCCAGAGACTTCCAGAGGCAATCTCTATGGCTGGGGCCGTTTGTGACTCAGCATGGCCCCTTAGGGCCTCGTTCACACCTCCATCCTCCCTCAAAATTGCAACCAAGTGTTCTGAACACTGAGGTTTATTTTTCCAATGAGGAGCTGCTGATAACCCTACACTTCTGTACAGAACCTGTGTGCAAGGAGCATGCAAACCCTGACACTCAAGCACTCTCCAAAATTGGTGGGAAGTCTGCAAGGGGCATTTGGGGAGCTGCTGCAGGACTTCACCCCTGGAACTGCTTTGGCAAGATGGGGTTACAGGAATTCAGTTTGTCCCTGCATGCTGGGACAAGGCAGAGCAGTTTTTCACCCTGCTCACTGTTTTCTGTCACTGTGGCTGTGTCAGCAGCAGGATCAGGAGCAAAACCCATCCCTGCCTTTGGGTACCACTGGCTGCTCCCTCTCCCCATCCAAGGCAGCTGTCCCTCTATCCCACAGCCTCACAGGACTCCTTTTGATGGCAACACATTGGCTCAGGTGGTGAAATGTTCAGTTCCCAGAGTAGCAATGGGTTAAAAGCATTCCTGTTTGTGGGCACAGTGCTGCTGCCTAGGGGCCCCTGGGTGCTGAGCCAGCCAGGATGGGGAGCACGGGGCTGCCCAGCTGCAGTGCCAGCTCAAGCCCTTGGCATTTGCCACCACACGCCTTCCCTTGTCCCCAGGCAGCAAAGCACACGACCCTTTTGCTTGTTTGGTTTCGTCCTGTTTCGTCTGTTTATTGTTCTGAAAAGGTTAAATTGGTCAGGGGAAAAAAATAGGATAGACTTTTTTTTTTTCTTCCCCTTTCTAATGAGAGTCTGGGGACCTTTTCCCTGCTGACGTCAGAGTCATATCCAATAGCCTTTGCAGTGAGGCCTGATTTGCAAAGGACACCCTGGGGAAAAGCAAAAATCTTGGTGAAACCTTTAAAAAGAAAAAGCACCCTTTGAGATGATTTTCTGCTTCTTTTATGTCCTGATTTCACCTTCTAATTACTAATTCCTTACTCCTTTTCTTCCCCCCCCCAAGCTGAGGGAATGTTGGAGGGGAGGGCGTTTGCAGCCCCCTGTGCATGCACACACTCCCCGTCTCTCCCTGTGCTTGGCTCTCCCCCTCAGCTGCCATGCAAGGAGAAGCCAAGCCCCAGCAGCTGGGCTGCTCCGTCCTGCCTTGGCCGGGAAGCCGAGGGGGCCCCGTCTGGGTCGCTCTGCACTCAGGCAGCCCCGTTCCTGCCATTCACCACGTCCTCCTGGCCTTGACTTCCCTGGCCTTGCCTTGCCTTGCCTTTCCCTGTCTTGTTCTGCCCTGCCTTGCCTTTCCCTGCCCTGCCTTGCCTTGCCCTGCCTTGCCTTGCCCTGTCCTGCCTTGCCTTCCCTTTCCCTGTCTTGCCTTGCTTTTCCCTGTCTTGTCCTGCCTTGCCTTGCCTGTCCCTGCCCTGCCTTGCCTTGCTTTTCCTGCTCTTGCCTTGCTTTGCCTGGTCCTGCCTTGCCTTGCCCTTCCTTGCCTTGGCCTGTCCTGCCTCGCTTTTCCCTGTCCTGCCCTTCCTCACCTCACCTCACCTTGCCTTGCCTTTCCCTGCCCTGCCTTGTCTTGCCTTTCCCTGTCCAGTCCTGTCCTGCCTTGCCTCACCTCACCTTGCTTTGCCTCACCTTTCCCTTTCCTGCCTCGCCTTTCCCTGTCCTGGTATCCCAAGGGACTTGTGGCACCATGGTTTCCTCCTTCCCTCTCCCTCCCTCGGCAGGTAGGCAGGAGCAGGCAGGGCCGAGGTGGAGTTGCAGCTCTGCCCGTGTCCCTGCCCACCCTTTGCAAGCAAGACTGGCATCTCTGGCGTGGTGTCCAGGCCCTGCAGACCCTGCCTCCCAACAGCTGTGCCCTGTCCCTGCAGCAGGACCAGGGAGGGTGTCAGTGGCAGGGACATCATTTTAGCTCACCCAGTGTCCCTCTGGGGAAAGATGCCAGAGCATCCCAGCGGGAGCCCCATGTCCTGTGTGTGCAGTGAGGCTGTGGGAGAAGCCCACACTGCTGGGGGTCAGCGGGAGCTGCTGGCCAGAGGTGGCATTTCTGAGATGCTGCTGTGGTCACTATGGCTCCCTCATAGCCACAGCCCACGGGTGCCTGTTGTTCTGGTCAGGAATTTAACTCAATTCTCTTAATTACACCCAGCACAAATGGGTGATTTGTGATCCCACGGGCCCGGGATCCCCAGGGGTGAGGGGCTCCTTTGCACAGCTGAGTCATTCAATATCCTTTGGGCAGAGGTTCTACATTTACATTTAAACATTTTACATTTACCATGAAATGTTCAGCTGCCTCTCCCTCCAGGGACAGAGGATCCCTGCTGTTGAGAGATGTCCTTGGAGTGCTCCTCTCCCCTCCTGCTTGACTGCAGCAGCCTGGGATGTGCAGGCACACCCTGGCCTCCCAGATGTGCTTCTTTGGTGGCTTGCTGGGTAACTTGTTCACTGTTTTTGAGGATGTTGAGGGGAAGATGTGTCTCATCCTCTTTATAGCTGACCTTGGTGAGGTTTGGTGGGCTCAGAGGTTCCTTGTTCACAGAATGCAAAGTAATGCTGGCCACAGGGTGAGGGCGTTTGGTTACTCTCCCATGCCCTGAGCATGGAGTGTTGGAGTGGGAGCAATTAGGGTGGGCGGCAGTGTGAGAATGGAGGTCCCACCTGCCATCACCAATGGGTGCTTCCTCGTAGGATGGGTGCCAACAAAAACCCAGCAGTAGAAACTCAGTAGAAGTTTAGTTTTGGGCCCAAACTTCATGGTTGTTCTCTTCCTAAGGAGACAAATCTTTTTCCAGTTGAATTCATCCAAACTTTGAGTGAGCTCAACTCCTGGTCTGGCTCTTAAGCCAAGCTTTGCAGATTCAATCTCTCCTTTCTCCTGCTTTGCTCTGGACATATTTCAACACTAAGCAGGAGATCTGGGTGCAATAGCTGTGCTGTCCTCATCCTCCCCAAAGCTCTTCCTGTCTGGCAGCAGTGGAACCATTTGGGTTTTGTGTGCTGAGCCAGGTATAACTCCTTTACAGAATCACAGAGTGGGTCACATTGGAAGAGACCACATTGGATCATCTGGTCCCGCCTCCCTGCTCACATACAGCCTTCCAAGATCACATGGCACAGGACTGTGTCCAAATGGTTCTGGAATATCTCCAGTGAGGGAGACTCCTCAGCCTCAACCTTTGCTCTACTCTGGTCTGGGCCCAGCAGGGGGAGTGGACAAGCGTCTGGGTGTCCTCACAGCCACGGGTGTGTGGGACACTTGCACCTCACTGATGGAATTAGCAGAACTTGCTATTAACCTCCCTAATTAACATCTTACTGCCTCCTGAGTGCAGGCTCTGGCCATGCACTAGACTGGCTGCAAACATCCTTGGTTGGACAGATCTGCTTGTTCCTCTGCTGAGTGCCCCTGTTGAGGAAACCCTGCTGGCAAAAGGGGTCTCCTGGAAGAACGAGTCTCTCTGTGCCCTGCTTCCAGGACTGTCTGTATATGGGGCTCTGAATGTGGTTCTGTGTTGATATCCAGAGCTCTTTGTACTGCAGATACTTCTTCAATAAAGCAGGTACCCGTGGGGGTGGCAAGAGGCTTCACAACAACAGAGGACAGGGCTTTAGTACGATGGAAAAAAGCTCAGCATCTCACGTGTCTATTTTAGGGCAAGATTTGTGTCATCATGTTTGTGTCAGAACATCACTCTTCGAGGTGAGTGAAACAAGTGAAACAAGGGGAGCAGCATCTGCCTCCAAGAAAAACACCCTGGCTGCTGTGGTCAAGCAAGAGGCTGGAGGGGATGAGTGTGGTGGAGTGACACAGGTGGTGAGGAGGTCCTGGTGACAGCTCATCCAACCCCACTGTCCCCTCACTGCGCTTGCTCCTTGCTGCAAAGCTGCTGCCCAGCCAAGTTTGTCTTGAACAGCCACAACACACTGGGAAGGTTGGGAGCCCTCTGTCTGCCCCTCCTCCTTGTTTTCCCTCACGTCTCTTGTCTCCTTCCACCCCCGCTGCCCCACCATCCCCTTCTGCCACCGCTTCTCACTTTGTTACCTTCAGCAAACCCCGCTGCGTCCTGCCCGAGCCAGTGCAAAACAGCTCCAGCCCCGTGGCCAAGTACAGGCTTAGAGGCAGAGCACAGACACAGCTCCATTAAGCCAGGCTGAGCCTTACGGGAATCGTTCCTGGCCAGGGCTTGAAAAACAAATATAGCACGTTGGTTTGCTTTGGCTGCGCCAGGAGGGTCACGCAGGGACGCAGGTTTTCTGTTCGGATGGGAGGCAAGGTCCAAAGAGCAGAGTAATAGGCTGGAGAGCCGTGGAAATGGTATGTCATTATTTACATGTCAGGGACGGAGCCAGCAGCAAAGGCAGAGGGTGTGCTCGGAGGGACGGCCCGCGCTTGTGCTCGTGCTCCTCCCGTGCAGGGAGTCGTGGAGGCTGGAGGGGTCTCAGCCACGTGTCCAGCCAGGGCAGGTCCTGTAGGGCAGGGGTGGGTGACAGCCAGACCCCATCCTGGAGAGGGAAGGCGGTGTCCCTTCCATTGGCGCTCACTCTACACCTCTACACCCGCCTGGATGTCCCAAAGCGTGACAGCTCCACCCCAAGGCACAGCACCCCAAGGTTTCCTGGGGTTTGGCAGAGGTTTGTCCCCCATGAACGTGTCCCAGGCTCTTCTCCTGCCTTGGGTGCAGCAAGGGCAGACGTGGAGGAGCTGGTGGTTCACAGATGGTTCAGTCCTGGAGGCTCTCCTTGAGCACAGGATTTACTCTGCCTCTGGACGCACAACCTGGGCAACGCGACTTTTCTCCCAGTTTTTGTTACATCCTAAACTGTTTAAATTGCCAGTTCTTTGGGGTAGGAATTATTCATCCATAAAGCATCCAGCATGTGCTGGTTATTATTTGGATATGTTATTATGAGTCAAATAGGCAGCAATAATTTATGCTGGAGCTGGAGCTGACCTTTGTACACCAGGGAAACCAACCTGAAGAGGGAAAACAGTGACGACATCCACTGTGTTTACTGACATTTTGGCTTTTTACTGGCATGTTTTCAAGCACCTAAAAAAATCAGTAAGTGATTTCACTATAAGTACACTTAGATGTGGTGTATAAACATGATGTATAAGCATGGGGCTTGGTTCTATATCTTTTTTGTGTGTATGAATACATATTTATATATACATAAAAATGCAGGCGTCAGATTTGCAATATTAATATCTAAATGATTTTCTGTTTGCGTGTTTTCTATTTATGACCAAAACATTACTTCTTGTTCTTTCATAACTCTACATTTAAGTGAAAAATAAACAAAAAAACCCCAACATAAATCTAGATTATATATAAAACTTTCTCATATCATTTTAAAGAAGACTAAGAGGAAAAAAAAATACCTTAAAGTTAATTTACCATTTTTATTGCCGTGTTTGGGGTGAGGGGAGGAGGAATATGGACTAGCACCAAGTTCAGCCTTTGATTTTCTTTCTTTTCTTTACACCTCCTCTGGGTGATTTCTGGCCCCATGCAGGAGGTGGGCACGGACGTGCCTGTGGGCACACACACATGCACGGCCCATCTCTCTCCTCTCTTCCATGCTCACATCCAGCCCAGCCCATGTTCAGCTGTTCAGTCATCACCTTATAAATAGCTTTTCCTCCACACACTTGGCCAAGTGCATGATGCACTGAGTGATACCCACAGCTCCTTGGATTCTGCTCACAGGTTTGCTGCTGAGCCTCTTGAGGGGGTTTAAGCTGTTGCTTTGCTCCTTAGATCCCAATTCATCCTTTGGTTTGTTCTTTTGGGATCAGGAACTGTCCAGGACAGGGATTGTGTCTACATGCCCAGCACAACCAGGTATTAATTAAACCTGGGGAGGGCCTGGATGTTGAGTCTGGAAAGAGGTGTTTATGGATATATACATGTGTATATATGCACAACATGAATGTATTTAATTATGACCAAAAGGAACAGTTACTCTTCTTGCCTTCTAAAATAACTCAAAATATTCCATTAAATAAAATCTGCCCTTTACAGCCCCTACCTCCCATTCTTGCCCACTCATAAAACCCACTTAGAGCTAATTTAGCGGTTTTGTTGGGCAAAAGTGAAAAGTTTTTTCTCTTCCTGACCTTTTAAAAACTTGGTATTTTTAACCATTGGTGATTGTCTTTAAAAAAAAATAATTTTGAAAGTTAGAATAGCATTGCTCCGTTCCAATAATGTCATAATGGGGCAGTTTCAATGCTACCAGAGGGATTGCCTCACTTTATTTCCCCCAACCCAAGATTTCTTTGACCTGTATGTCTGTTTCTGAACCTATTACTTTTAATAGAAGGACATTTTTTTTGCTGTACATCTGGTTTTGACCTCAAATTCCTAACTCATAGTCCTTCTCATAACTACTGCCTGGTCTCTTGGGAGATCTGGAGTTCTTTGGGGATGATGCTGGAGGTGGGACACCAATTTTGGGATAGCACAAGTTCCCCACCAAAGCTGCAGAGCAGGAGAGGCTCTGGTCTCAGAGGTCCCACCACCCCTGAGCCCAGGTGCTCAGAACTGCCCTGAGCTGAGCTGTGCCAGCCCGAGCAGAGGTGACTCAAACACCACTGAGGACTGGTGGCCCCCAGGTGTAAGCTGGGAGCCCCCACACAGTGCCAGGCACGAGCACTGGAGGCAGGTACATGCCTGGAGCCTTGGTTTGCTGTCACGTGTTGGAAACACCTCTCCTGGCTTAGCCAAGGACGTGTCCTTCTCCTCCCGTGCCACAGCTCCCTGTTGGTTTCCCTCACATGAGGATTTTCATGTTTGCTCCTGTGATCTCTCCTGACAGAAGGACTGGGGTTTCTCCCAGCCTGAGATGGTTTTGCATTCTTTTGCTGTAATTTTTTGTGGTTTTGTGTCACCTTTGCAAGGTGAGCTGCTCCAGCTGACAGGCCATGCCTTCAGACCTCTCCTCCTTCTCCATTCCTCATGTGGACCCCCTGACATCCCTCCCTGGGTGTCTGTGAGCCCCTCTTGGCTGCCCCCAGCCCCGCTTTGTGAACGTGCTGGGAAATAGCTCCAGCAGCACCTTTCTTAAATCATGTGCATTATACATCCAGCCTGGATGTTCGCTGGGAGGCCACTGGAATGGCTGGGAGGGATTTACCAGGTCCAAATTCACTTGACAGAAAAACAAAATTCCAGCGTAATTTTAACCAGCTGTGGTGGGAGAGTGAAAGAGAGAGAGAGAGAGGGAAGGGGAAGGAGAGCTGAGAGTGGGGGCAGAGCGGGAAGAGGTGGGAGAAGGGTGGAAGGGGCTGCTCTGGAGAAGCCCTGGTGTGGGCTGGTGGCAGTGGGGACTCCTGTCTGCTTTCCCCATGGTGGCCACGGGCTCTTGGCTGTCACAGGGGGTGGCCTTGTGCAGCTGAGCCGTCACAGCCGTTCTCCTGGAGGGGTGATGGGCTTCCCCCTCTGGACAGAGCAGATCCACACCATGCTCATCTCATCTTCAGCACCACAGTGGAGAGTGTGCATATGGTGTTAAAAGGATTGTCTAAAAATCCAGCTGATGTTTAGAAAGAGAGGAAAAAAAAAAGGCTAAAAGAGAAAAAAGAGCCCCATGAGTTCAATATTTAGCTTTGTTTTCATATTCTTTGGTAGTACAGGATGAGGATGGCATGTCCCTTAAATACATATGGCAAAAAAATACATTTAGCTTCAGTATGATTTTAATTTTAAATTTAATTTAAATGAAATAAAATATATTTTACAGTGAAACAATGTACTTTATGCATGTAAATGTCACGTGTATTTTGTAGGTGTAATTGGAACAATGCAAATTTAAATTAAGTATGAGCCACTTCTCAGTCTAGCTTTGTGAGAATACATGTTCATGATTTCAAAAGTTAGGGAACTTACAAAGAGAGATTATTTTCAATAACCTGAAATGTTTATAGACGTTTTTATTACATTTTATTATGTATCCCATCCCGTTTCCATTTTAGACTGCATGTACCAAGCAAGTCAAACATCTGATGGATCTGGGGACTCCTGTTTGAACCCTAGTGCTATGTAATAATTTTTCCAGATCCATAAAACATAAGCACAGCCTCAGCCTCTTCAGCAAGCTGCTGCTGAAAAGCTCACTGGAACCAGGAAGATCTCAGGCATACACAAAGCTGTGCCCGTGTTGAGAATTTGCAGGATGAGGGCAATGTGTTATGATGCATAAACGTTGGTAAAAATGAGTTCTTGTAGACATAAATAAAGGAGAATGTTCACACCATTTACAAGGGAAAGCTGCACTGTTCATGCTGCTAAAAGCACCCAACTGAATGCAGTCCTGTGGGGAGGGACATCCTGCTCAATTGAGGTGAAATTCATTGGAGATAAATGAGCTGAGCATCCTGAGATTCCCGCTGATAATTTCCATGGAAGTATAACAAGCATTCTTATTTTATTTTGCTTTACTTTTTAAAGAGGAGCAGCACAGCATCATGTCATCATGTTTGGCTTGGTGAGGGCAGCAATTTGATGGAGACAAGAAATGTGGTGTGGTGGGGCTGGGCTGGAGCAGGAGGGCAGAAGTTTGGTGAGGTCTGCCTGACCTGTGCTGCACAGGAGGCTGGTGCTGGGGCAGCTGTCCAGGATGTCCTGCAGCATGTCGAGGTGGCTGGGAGTCCTTGTTCCTCCTGTCTCCTCACAGCTGTGCTCTCCTGCTGCCCCAGTGCTGTTGGGGTTTGAGACAGGTCCTTGTACCCATCTCTAAGTGTGGCAGTTGTGTCTGGAACCTTCTGAAAAGCCCAGCAGACACTGTTTGTCCCACAGACTGTGTCCTCATAGAGCCCTGGAATGTGTGCCTGCCCTTCTTTGTCTCTTATTTCTCTTTCCCGTGGACCACATGGTTCCTGTCAGACTAAATGGCCCAAGCAGGCTTCACACAATCATTTTTTACCCCAATATACGTGACTGACTTTGTTTCTATCTGCTCCTTCGTGGCTGGGGAAGACATGAGAGAACTTGGGGAGGTCAGCTCAGTTGTACACAGGACTGTTTTACTTACAGCAACATCTGTTCAGCTCAGTCCTGTTCAGCACCCAACAGGTCAGGAGCAGGGAGACCGAGACATGGCAGCAAATGAGTTGGGATGAGAATTTCCCATGGATTTCTGAGCTGCCCCTTTCCTCCAGCTGTCCTGGGGATGTTGACATCACCACTTCTGGAGATGCTGCTGTCTTAAATATGATTTAATGGGAAAAAAACTGAGCTTAGATGTAATATGTCTAAAAGGATCTGCCTTCCCCTGGGAGCACGGAGGTGTTGACTCTCTCTGATCACTCATTCCTGGGCTCTCACCCACGGATAATTACGTTCTTCCATGCATGATGCAGAAGGCCAAGTTCTGCTGGAGCAGGAGGACGTGCAGGTGGGCAGTGGTCAGCTCTTCACCCCAAGCTTTGTACATCTGCTGCTGCAGCCACTCTCCTTCTCTGTCTAGGGAGGGTCAGAGAAGGGAAAAGAAAACCTTGATGTAACTGTCCCTCTTTTCCCCGTTCGGTAGCAGCAGTGAAATTCATGATCCATTCCTGATGGCTTCTCACAGGAGCACTCAGGACTTTGGCTCAGCCCAAGGGGTGACACAAAGCAAAACACTTTGTACCTCAGCCCACAGCGATCCCTGGCCTTGGAGCCGCGCTGCTGTGGTGACCACCTCCCTCGAGATGCTTAAATCAGTTAGGCAGGGACACATCATCCCTGATCTCTCAACTTTTTCCCAGTTGCCCTCCCCCATCCCATCTCGCTGCATGTTCTGTGCGGATACCTACCACTCCCAGCCGGTAATGACTTCCACATGGGGCTGGACCTTGTGGACAAATCCCCCGTAACAATAGGAAATGTTCCTTGGTCTCTCATTGTGTCTGTCTTTGGGAAGGAGGAGAAGGCGTTGACGACAAGCTGAAGAGCTCCAATATTCCTCCCGGACAGCTGATTAATTCCATCCTCTGCATCCGCTCTGGACCATCCCGCCCCGCCCCGCGCCTCCTGCTTTTTATTGTTCTCTCCACCTGGCTCCCTCTGGCAAGGAAAGCGATGGGAGTTTGTGCCACGTGGAGCTGCAAGTGGAAAACCCGAACTGCAGGAGCCTCTGCTCCCCCCGCAGACCAGGCCCAGTGGCTCCTGCTGGAGGAGGAGAGGCTGCACCTTCCTCACAGCCAAGTCGGAGCTCTGGAACGGAGGCGCAGCATTCCTCCCCAGCACGTCTGCTCCCGCCTGGGAGAGACGAGACCCTGCCTTTTCCCACCCCTTCCCCCACCATCAGGGCAGCTCCTCGCTTTGTGGATAGCTACAGACTCACACTCAGGTCTTCTTCCTACGTGTTTGGGCACATTCCTCCTTAGAAATGTCCAGGATCCTGCTGGGATATGCCCACCCTTGCTGTCTGAAGAGCCCCCTGTGCTCATTCCTTCTCCTGCTCATGCCCTTTGTTCACTCAGAGGTGGCATGGCCAGTGCTGTGGTGGCTCACACGTGCACAGGGGTTTGCACACTCCCTCACCACAGCTGGGCTTCACCTCCAGTCCTTGCTGTTCCCTCCCACCAGACTCCTGCTCTCACTGCTCAGCTGTGATCCATGGAAGAGCAGGGAAGAAAGAGAGACAAGGGCATTTTGATTATGGAGTTGATTTATTAGAATCATTTTAAAACACAAAGCCATCTGTGTGCCTCTTCCCCATCCAAGATTTATAAAAGACGGAACCATCCATCTGACCCCCAGCTCTCCCTCCCTTCCTCTTCCCCCACCTCATCCTCTCCTTCCATTCTCCTTTGTGGCTCTCTTGCCAAAACACTTGCCCATACTTAATTCTCCTCCCAGAGAGACAATGCTTTGCATTTTTGCATTGGAAGCCAAAAAAAAAAGACAATTCTATTCTGTCTCTGCTCTGCTGAGTTACTTTCCCAAGAGTCTGTGTTTAAAAAAAAACCCAAAAGATAAAGGAAAAGACAAGTTGGAGCTGAAAGGTGCTGGAACATCATTGTGTGGGGGTAACTTTCATTCACTCCACATATCAAACAGCCACTGGCAGGCTGTCCCCAGGTGGGCGTGTGGGACTGCAGCCTCTTCCAAAGGGCTCACCTTTAGGGCGGAAAGACACTTTTGGACTCTGTCTCCCATCCTTCCTTTGCTCCCCATTGAGGGCCTTGGCTCTGGTTCTCAGGGGCTGAGGTGTGCTGACAGATTGTCCAAGTCAGAGGAGCCAGTGGCTGAAGTCCAGAGCAGGAGGAGAGCTGAGGTCTGACTTTCCTGGACTCGCCTTGTGACAAGCAGGAAGAGGCTCAGCCCTCCCATTGCTCCTGCTCTCCTTGATGTCAGTCCAGCCTCCCCGGGGCACTGACATCAGAGGAGCTGTGTTGAGACCCCTCTTGTCCATGACCAACTCTTTTCACGTCCCCATGCCTCCGTGTGTTCCAGATCTCCAATGCTTTAGGCATTTCTGTGGTCACCAGAAAAGCTCAACCAGCATCGTCTGTTGGCAGTTGAGGCCTTTTATATCATCCTCCTCACATTGTTGGACGGTTGGGAGCAGATCTAAAGCTCTGGAGCTCCTGGAGCTAAAGGGAGTATTAGCATGCAGTTAAAGGAAGTTTGAAATTACCTAATACATATTCAGCCTTTTCTTATTTACACATCAGGGAAGCATTTTCTTCAGTTTCAGCAAATTAATTCGTAGCCAATGTCCAGCATTCAAAGTCACAGTGATGGTGGGAAAAGGTCACGGGTGACGGTGATCTCAATTCTGAACAGCACTGTTTTGACTTTGATTTTATTTGCATTTGCTTGGGTACAAACAAAACCTTTCTGGGGTTTGTAACTATTCTTTTGAACTTCATTTTTCCATATAAATCTCATTTTTATGTTGTTAGTGATTCCCATATGAGATCTGACATTTGTTATTTGATACTGGCAGAGGAGAATGAAACCTATTAGTGGAGGCTCATGGGTTCAACAGGATTCTAGGGAATAAGAGCGGGGCTTGTGAAAAGACCTGAGGATTTAATGTCACTGTCATCTGCTCGAGCTTTTGAATCTCTTTCCTGACCCCTTTCTATCCACAGAATTGTCTGTCTTCAGTTTTCCTGGTTCCAGGTGTATATGAATTGAAGCTGATGACTTACCCACTTTGTTGGACACTAAATCACCCAAGTGCTGAATGTCCTCCAGGACCTCTTCACAATTCCCTTATGCCTGCTTAGAACAAATAGGCATAACCTCATGTATTTCTTTTGGAAAGAGACAAAAAATGAGTTTTACTAAGAACACAAAACTACCGTGGTTTGTGTGGCACCTCTTTGCACCAAGGTTCGTCTCACTCCTCTTCAGGAAAGAAATCTTGTAGAGGAAAAAACGTTACTCAGCTGGCCTACAGTCTATCAGGAATGCTAGGAAAGAGCTGGAAGTCATGGTCTTCCAGGCCTGGAGCCAAATAACCCTGCTTGACCAGCCATGACAAGGGTCCAACCAGCAGCTTTCCCAGAGCATCCACACCTATACTGAAATACCTGCACATGAGGAGGCCTTAAAGGCAATTCCCCCATCTATAGATCCCAAAACGAGTGAGGTCATGAATCTTACTCTAGGATCAGAGTTCAAAGATTCCTGATTGCCCCATGAATGCAGATGGAAGAAAGGGAATTTCCAGGCTGTATTCCCAACATTCCCAGCTTGTCTCCCTTGGTATCTCTTGAACGCGCCGTTCATCCCCGCGTCCGGCCCAGGGCTGCTCTCATGGATTAAACAGCTGCCACGTCCCACCCTCGAGGCAGCTGTGTCCTGGGGCTGCCTCAGGAGCACAGGGCTCCCTGCCCTGACACTGCTCCTGCTGTTCCAGCAGGGTGCTGCCCTGCCATGGACGCAGGTCTGGCTGGAGGGATGGGGCAGGACCGTGCCAGGCCATCCCCTGGTCATCCTTCACACTTCACAGTCTGGTACAGAGATGCCTTTTCTCCTCATTTTTTTCCCTTTCCTTTTTTTTTTAAATTTTTTTCGCCTTTTTTCTCCTTTTTTTTTTTTTTTTTTTCCTTTCCATTGGTTGTTTGGATTAAGGGGCCTTAAAGGGGCCAGACATTTTTTGTGTTCTCTCATACCCTATAAATAACCGGCACCTCTCCAGTGCTCCAACTCCACCCTTCAGTTGCAGATTCCACTGTCTAGCTGCCACCGCTCCGCATGGCCTTTCACACTCTTCCTTTTTATTTAATATGGAAATATTAGTAAAAAAAAAAAAGCCTTGCTGTCACCAATCCTCCAAGAGGAGGAGGGAGGGAAGGGAGAGAGAGGTGGGAGCTGGGAGGAAAGGACACAACCAGCCAAAAAGAGTATCCGAAGGAATGTTCTTCTCCCTCCCAGGTTTACAGCAATGCCTTTCCATCCAGAGTCATCTGTTTTGTTTTCCTTCTCCCTCAGCCTGAGAGGGCTGCTGCATTATCATGTAATGTTGCTTAGTGGGACGAAGGCTTTGAGTCGCCTCACTGACCGCAAGCATAGCCCAAATTCCAGGCCAGCAATGTCTCGATGCCTGCGGTGTCTCATGAAAGCAGAGGACTTGCAGCCCTCTGTCTGCCCCATGAATGGTCGGTTGGGGTTTTGTTTCTTTCCTTTTTTTCCTTTTCCTTTTCTTTTTTTTTTTTTCTCTCCCCAAGGGCATGCCGCCACCCTATCCGGACAGGGATTTTGTAACCACCGGCATATCTGGGAGGTATGTGTGGAATCTTCCAAGTGCTTGGTCAGTGCTCTGTGGTTTCCTTTGAGCATTGCCCACCCTGCCAGCTCCCACCACCCCTTCCCAAGCCCCCTGGCATGCAATGGGTTGCACCACTCGCGCCATAGTTTCACATGACAGTTGTCTCCTCTGGATTTCTCTCTGTTCCTTCCTCCTGGCACATTTCCTGGTGCTGGTGAGGGAGCAGAGGGTAAGAGCCCTGAAGACTGAAGCTGTCTTGAAGACCACAGAGCAGAGACAAATAAAGAAAAAGTTCTGACTTACCAAGTGTCCCAGTTTAGGGAGGGAGGTGAAAGCCCCACTTGGTTCTAGGTGGCACCAAGAATTTGAGGGAAGTGAGATACTTCAGCTGATGAATTTCTGACTTTTTGCTCTGAGGTGTTATTCCATCGGTATTTAATCTCTCATGATGTTTTATTTTTCTGAGCACCCATCTGTGGGACAGGGAATTCTTGTGATTCCCGTTTAGGGAAGGGAAAGCTGAAGCACACAGCCCTGGAGAGAAGAGCTGGCTTGAGCATTGCTCTTTGCCTGGGTTTTCCAACCCAGCCGGTGCCCAAAGGCCAGGGTGGTGAGCTCTGACCCTGTGGGTGCCAGTTCTCATGGGGCAATGTCCATGTGGCTCTGCAGATGTGCTGCTGGGTTATACTGCCTGTGATTTTGGTCTCAGTCTGAGTGGGTGGCACATGGGCCTGTGGGGTGGCATCTGATGCTCCTCCAGCCCCTGCCACAGGCAGGGACACCTTCCACTGTCCCAGGTTGCTCCAAGCCCCATCCAATCTGACCTTGGACACTTCTAGGGATGGGGTAGCCACAGCTTCTCTAAGCAGCCTATGCCAGGGCCTCACTACCCTCACAATGAAGAATTTCTTCCCAATATCCCATCTGACCCTGCCCTCTGGCAGTTTAAAGCCATTCGCCTTGTCCTGTCACAAGTCCTTCTCTGGCTTTCTTGGAGCTCCTTTAGGCACCGAAATGCCCCATCCAGGTACAAATGCCACATCCATGCTTTGAACACTGTGGCCTCATAACAAAAGGTGTAAGTTGGTTTTAGTTTTTCAGCTTTTTTTTTTTTTTTTTTTTTTTTTTTTTTTTTTTTTTTTTTTTTTTAACATGAAGAAAATTATATTTTCTCACAGCTGCCTTGCTGGAATTGACTGGACTTACTTTAATCTGAAACTTAAAAAAAAAAAAAAAAAAAATTCAGCCAGAGGCAGATACCCAGTGTGGAAAACTTCAACCCAAGCAGTTTGGCAGCTCTGTGGGAGCTGAGCGTAGGGAAGGTGCTCAGGCAGTGGGCAGAGGCCACGCTACCTGCACTGCTCAGGGGGTGTCCTCATTGGGATCACTGAGCATGGGTCTGGCCTCATGCAGAGGTGCAGTAAGGGATGGAAACATCTGTATGGGGTTATGGGAGGCTGACCATAAAGCAGGAATTTCATTCTTGGATCCTGCTGGGTCACCTTCTCAGAGGTGCTCCAGTGGGATGAGCCAGGTGGGCTGGATCACACCTGGCTTCCTCCAGGGCTGATTCCTCCTGGAAGGAGGGGAGGAACCCTCTCTGCCCCTGGTCCCTGTGACAGAGGGTGGCACCAGGTGCTGGTGGTGGTATTAACCCATCAGAGCTCATATCCCACATGTCTGCTCACATCCCAGTGGCACCCAAACATGTCTGCTGTGCTGGAAAGAAGTTTCCAGCATGGGCACTAGCCCACCCAGAAGGGAGCAGTTTTGTGTTCCCCCCCATGGCATCAGCATCAAACAGAGCCATGATTTTGGCCTGCTACTCGAGCAGGATGAGCACTGCTGAGTGCTGAAGGGTCCAGCTTCTGTGCCAGCTCCTTCCCAAAACCCTGTGAGCCCCAAGACTCCTGACACTCTGCTTTTTGCTCTTAGGTTCAGAAAGGAGTCTGTGAGCCTAGGGCTGGGGGTTCTGTTGTTGCTGTTCTTAATGAAGCCTGCAGACTTTTTGAGAGAGTGGCTAATTGTGTTCAGAGCCTGTTTGGGTTTCTCAGTGGGGCAGAATGCATTGGGCATTTTCCCCCATTTCCCTCAGTTTTCCCCAGGCTGTGGGGCAGGAAGAAGGGATCTGTTCTCCTCTCTGCCTGCTCTCTCAATGCCCCTGTCTCTGAGCAGTGTTCAGCTCCTCTCTTCCCTGCCCACCACATCCTCCTGCAGATGCACTCTGTCCCCATCAGCACCCTGGGAGCCACCAGCTCTGCTGTCACCCATCCCTGCCAGCTGCACAGGGCCAGCCACGTGCCCAGGACGATGTGTCACCACCAGACAACCTGGGTGATGGCTTTTGTAAGTTAATCTGGCTTTCCTTCCCTCTTTCTCCTCTATTTCCATCCCCAAAGCATGGCAGAAAGCACCAGCCACCGTCGGATGGTTTGCATAGGCAGGGTGACATCAGCTCCTTTTCTTTGGGTTAGTGCTTTACAGCCATGTTTTTAGGGCCTGTTTTCATTAAAAGTAGCTTTTGAAAATGATTAAGTAATAATTGGCTAAATCAGGCCCTGAGGTGCTCAGTTTAACAAATTGTTATTTATTTTTTATAAGGAATACATGCAAAGGGAATGGAAAATGGCCAGGTTGGAGCAGGCTGGATGTTAATTCCAGTTCAGTGTCACCACCATCTTCGTGGTCATGGTTTAGTCATGTCCTCCTTTGCATAATAATTAAACCGATGGGTCAGTAAGTGTTATGAGTACAGACTTGAATACTGTTTGTTTTTTTTTGCTTCTGCAGTGTTGCTTTTGCAACATTTGTTTAGTTTTCATTCAATGCATAAAATATGGAGGGAACAAAAAGCTCATGCACATTGTATCGTGTAATTAGACGAGCAACCAGATGTTAATTAATATATGAATATCGTTTTTATTTCCAATCGTCTGGCTGTGGTTTGAGCAAACCTATGTCCCCCAGCTGTTGCTACACCAGACACAGCCAGAGCAAAAACAGAGCTTGAGTTCAGCTGCTGTGTTCCCAGAGCACAAAGCATTACCCCAGCTGAAAGAGGAGACCTTGGGGGATGTGCTGTCCCCAGACATGACACAGCAGTGTGACATTCTCCTGCTATCCAGTGGAGGGCAACAGGGGACGTGCTCCCAGCTGCCTCCTCCAGCCACTTGGGTCACCCCGTGGTGCCCAGGACTTTCCTCCAGTGGGATTTCAGCTCCTCAAGAGTGTTTAAACACAGAGATGTGGCTCATGGGTGAGTCCCTGGAACTTTCCAAAATTCAGCCCCCAGCAGCCGTGCACTGTCTCCACATTTGGTCCTACTTTGAAGAGGTTGGGCTGGAGGCTCTGTGATTTTCTGGTGAGGCAGATTGTGGGCCACCATATTCAGCCTTTTGCTGTCAAATGATTTGATTATTCCTAATTTCACCTGCAAGATCCTTTTACAGAGATCCAAGAACTTCATTTCCTTTTCTTCAGTTCCCACATGGTTTTGCTGAAACCAACCAGTGCATCCAGATTTTCCACCTTCTCCTCCTTTGTTTCTCTCTGGAGAAGTTCCTGCTAACAAAAGAACTATTTTATTGCCATCTTTAACCTAATTTGCATTTTTAAATATTAAAATTCATTCAGTTTCATTGCTGTAGCCCTCAAGTTTTTTTCTTAATTTCTTTTGACTGATCCTCAGGGGCCCTAATAATGCACCACTTCATCAGTGCTAAAACCACTGCTGCATTTCCAGCGAGAAATAAGATTGATTACAAGGCTGATCATTGAGGAGCTCTGGCAGTGATAACTCAGTTCCCATCACTCTCTTCTCAGCATTGCCTGTTTTCATCTGTCCGTACTCGGTCCCTTACCTGCTGTATAATTCTGCTAATTCCCATCAATTCAAGCTTACCTAATAATTACCTGTGTCGCATCACGGTGCCTCTGGATACCCAGATAAATTAGATTGTACCACAGTTCTCCTGTCTAGGGAATGAACTGTCTCACTAAAAAAATGCATCAGGCTCATCTTACACAATTTACTAAACCTGGGGTTGCAGCTTGTTCTCCTTGACTTCATCTCATTAAAAGAAGGGGAAAAAAAATAAAAGAGGGCTCTATAATGACATAAATTTCTCCCTCAAAGCTGCCTTTGTGCCTTGAATATCAGCAAGGAAGGCTGGGCTCTCCAGCCTCTTTGGCCTCATGTGTTCATGGAAGCATTGACTTTCTCCAGGCACCTCATCTCCTGCTAAGCTGAGCTGAGAGCCTGTGACTCTCTCAGAATTGTCTGCAAACTTCCTGACACTCTTTCGCTTTTCTGCTTTTCCTTCCCTCCTCCCTCCCTCCCTCCCAGTAGCTGGCACAAGGAGAATAACAGTGGAATCACCAACATTGCTGTGGTCTGAGCAGGTTTCTCTCATATTATGTCTAAATAAATATCAATAAGAAAAATGGAATAAGAGCCCATTGACAAATTTGGCAAATATTTGCCTCTGCCTTCCCTTTCCAGCCACCTGGCTCCTGCAGGAAAGCTTTGCCCTTTCTCAGGCCAGGGCATCCAGGAAATAAACACTTGGTTTATTTTCTTGGGGGCAGGAGGAGGAAAATGAAAATATCACTATGGGACCTGAAGTCCACCCCTCACATTTTGGGTGGCTGGAAGCAACTCTTGCCTCAAGCCATGGCTTTTGTCTGTGACTTCCAGTAACAAATTATCACAGAAGTGGCCAGGAGGGTCTTGAATGTTGCCCATGAGCCCACTTTGATGACCTGGAGTGCAGTTCAACACTCACGGAGAAACTGTGTATCTAAAAAGGTCCCAGAATTAAGAGACTGAATCTTCGAGCTGATCATTGCACCTGAAAAACTGAAACAGCAGCAATGGGCAGAAGGAATGAAGAGAAGGAAGAACAAGGATTTAATGGTGTCTGCTCAGTGGCACTCAGTTCTCTGGCCCAATTGACAAGGTGGGGATTGGTCAAAGCTTGGATTCAATGACCTTGGAAGTCCTTTCCAATCCTAATGATTCCATGATTCTACGATGCTTGTCTGGCACCTGGCCAAGGTCACATGGGGCATCCTGCAGCCCCTCCAGCCCAGCCCTGGCTGCTCCCTGCCATGCCTTTCACCCCAGGGGCTTGCTGGGCAGGGAGTGGGCAAAAATCCTCCGTGGGATACCGTGTGGTGGCATTCTTGAGTCCTGCAAGGATGGAGCAGTGCATCCCACTGTTCTCTGAACAAGACTGACTGATCATTTATTACAAAGGAGGTTTTAGTATTCTAGAGTGGAAACTACTCTCCAGGCCACCTAACTCAGCAGCCCAGGCTGTTTTCAAGGCACAGCTCATGCAGGAGGGATCTGTCCTGCTGCTGGGAGGCTCCAGGAGTGGGACCAAGGCTGCTTTATCCATGTGTGTCAGTAGTTCTGTGTATATATATATATATATGTATGTGTATAAAAAGTGCATGTGTGTCTGTGTGTGTGTGTATTTTACTATGTTAAGCCATAAACTGTATGGGTTAGGTATGAATTAGAACCTTATAAAATGTGTTTACTCATTCTGCGTAACTCAAAGCAGGGATTAAACAGTAGGAAAAACTGACCGGGAGAATTTTCCAAGCAGAAAAAGTTTTACAGCTTTCATTGTGAAGTGCAGAGGGAGGACTTTGGGTTTGTTGGGTTTTTTGTTCCCCTCTTTTTTTTTTCTTATTTTTTCTTTTCTTTTTTTCAGTGTTTAGGTTTTTTTCGGGGCATTTTCGGTTTGAATTTTCAGTATTTTCTGTTTGAATTTTTATGGTTATTAGATAAAAGGAGAGCAAGGGGGGCAGCTGAAGAGGAAGAAGGAATGAAAGACTAGCAGGAAAGCATTCTGGCAGTCAGAATTCACCTCAGACAGCCAAGCCCCATATTCTCCTCTCCACCTCTTGTGACAATGTATTTTCTATGCCAGTGGCATCCAGGAGGGCCTCCCATGGCATGCTGTGCTCCTAAATAGGCTCTGCTTTTCTCATCTTCTTGAAGACATCTTTTATAGGCAAAACAGAATCACATAATGCTGCCAAACCTAAAGGGAATGGGTGTGGGAAAGGAGCAGTGGAAGCAGAAGCAACAGGGAGATGAGGATCTCAGTGAGTGAGCATCTCAGAAAGGGGGAGAAGAGAGAGAGGAGCAGGAAATGGGCATGGATTGAAGTCTTACAGGCTGTTGGCTCTTCTCATAAAGAAAGGATTATTCTGGATAGTGAATAATCTCAGCATTATCAAGTGAGTCATCCTAGGCCAGTTGAGTGATGTTTGATAAAGAGCAAGGTGTCTTGATGCATGGAACCATTTAATGTATTATTTCCTTCTCTTCTTTGATACAACTTTGGTTCTGCACCCTCTGTTTGGTCTATTTTACCTCTGTAGTTCTTGCTGCCTTAGTGAATCATCCCAGTCTGCAGCACTGGTGATCCTTGTTGGTTAACAGAGCCTGACTCATTCTCCTCTACAGGGTATTTCCACAGAAGTTTGGGGTTGAGTTGTTGGGCTTTGGGTTAGGTTTGGGGTTTTGTTTTTGGTTTTTTTATCCCACTTCACTTTATGAACATTTTCCAGGGGACTGGGGAAAGGGAGGGGAGAAGAGAGACCTGAGAGAGTTCATTGTTTGGGTAATTTTCCCTACTGCTAAATGTCAACATCTTACGCTTGATGCTTCGGATATGGAGTAGCAGGGCTTCTATTTTGGGCTTTGCAAGGGATGGGAAAGACTCATCTTATCTCTCTAACATGGCCCAAGTGATGTTTGGGTTCTATTTAGGGATTTGAAGAAAAGAGGGATGTGATAACCTCACTGTATGAGCCCTGGATTGGGTACCTGGCCCTGGCTTCCCTCGTCAGCACAGATGCTGGAACAGCCCTGGAATCCATTTACCACTTGGCTTAATCCTGCTCTGCTCATTCTGGAAATCTGTCTTTTGTCATCTGAGTGGTCAGATGTTGCACAGTTGCTGGCGATGACACGTCCCCAATGATCCTGGGGGGATCAGTGGTCCTGGGGGTGGGAAGTGTGCCCAGATACCTCACTTTGCCAAGGACATTTAGGAGTCAAAGGGCTGTTCCCACCACAGAGTGCCTTTGGTGAGATGGGTTCCCAGGGCACATCATCCATCAGATCTGACTACTGACATCTCTTCTTCCCTGTGGATGACAGGATTGATTTGTTGTGGTTTCTAGGATGACTTAAAACTGGGAGCAGAAATCATTGCCATGCCAACTTCCTGCTGTGTGCCAGTGGCAGGTGTCCTCAGTGCCTGGTGTTTGCACACTTGTAAGAAAGGATTAATAGTCTTTTAGGGATGAAAATCAGCTGTTAGTGGTGAGAGAGCTGGGTTGGGCCTCTGGTTATAGCCTCAGATTTGGCTTTTTCCTGCTATATTGGAAAAGTGATTTCTCTGCACCCCTGCTCCTTTGCCTGCAGTCTGCCCTGACACTGCAGCCACTGCGACACAGGTGTGTCACACCAGAGCTCCTGCCTTGGCTGAGGGCTGTAAATGGCACTGTCAGAGGGATTAATGGCCTGTGTGAAGTCTCCAGATGTCAGACACCTCACTGGCACAAGTTTGCTCCTCAAGATCACCTCAATTTAAGAAATTACAGATTATATTCTGTCCTTGTGAGCAGAAGGTCTGTGCAGCGGGGCAGGAGATCCTGCCTTGCCTTGGAGTCTTAGTGGAAAAGATGGAAGGATTGCTGAGATGATGATGGGTGCTGATCACAAACAAGCGATTCCCAGCTCTTTCCTCATTTCTTGAACCTTCTAATGGATGAAAGCTGTGAAGAAAAATGTTAACTCCATTATTGGAAAATCAGTAAGTGCATGATTCACGAGCTGTGTTAAGAAAGCTGCTGTGAAGGTTCTCCAGTAATTCAGGTAATTCCTTGTTCAAGAACTCTTGCATATGTTAATCCTGACCAAGTGGGTCTTTTCTACTTCCTGAGCTGGGTCAGATAATTGCTCATTTTTTCAGTTTTATGTTGGTGTCACCTTTGACTTCTCTTGTGATGCCTGCTCAGATAAATGGAGAGTTATGGGAGGAGGCCCAGCCAAATGAGAGGCTTTCTCCTCTGAGTCTGAGGTAACAACGTATCTACAAAAATATTTAGAACTCGCTGTGTTTGCACAAGTTTTAACCTCGGTTCTGCAGGCATGTACATTAGTTTATCTGGCACATGAGTGTAACGGAACAACTCACATGAGTAAAGCTAAACATGTGTAAATGTTTGCAAGACACGGGTCAATAATTCTTTGGAAATCACAGCAAACCAACCCTCTATTTTCTTACACAGTGCTGTTCTCCAGTCTGCCTCAGACAAGTGATCAGGAATATCTGTAATAATCATTATGGTGTCGTTGTTCCAGAGAGCTCACAGCCAGGATGCAGAAACTCAACAAGTGTAAATTGTTATGGTTCCATCGACTTCAAGGGAGCTACAGGAGATTTTTATGAGCTGAGGATCTGTCCCCCCATTCTCAAATGTCCAAAACTGCAGAGTGGGGCCAAATAAGAGTTCTGCTTCCATGCGGGTTCCTCCATAAGGACCAATTTTTTAAGTCTTGGTTGGATAGCAGCCTGCAGGTTTGGCTGCAGTTGGGTTTGCTGAGTGCTTCAGAATGTGCTGGTCCGAAGTCTTATCAGTAATTCATCAGCATCTCTGCACATGACCTCTATTTAGAATAAATGGGGCCAAAAATATTTAAATATTTAAATATTTAAAATATTTAAAGAGGACTTTCTTTAAATTTGTTCCCTTTACAGATGGTGGTTTGGTCTACTTTCCAGGACAATGCTGTGAAGTGTAAGAAGGGACTGGGAACAGGGTCAGGCAACAGTGGCAATATAAAAGCCCTAAAATTCTATTTTCCCAATAAGTGCAGGGAGATATGAAGCACTTTTCATCATAGGTTTACATGATTTTGATTTGACAAATTGCCCAAGATAATGATGGTTTTAGCAATTAATTGCACACTGAGTTTCATTCTAGTAATTGTTCCTTTCCCTTCCTGCTGGTCTGGTATTTCAGTATTTGTGGCCTTTCTTTCGGAAACTTCCCAGGGTTTCTCCTCAGACACAGCTCACGGTGAAAGCCGCTCCCCTTCAAATTTAGCCATCTGAATCCCAGCAAAAGATGGAGCCTCCCAGCCCTCTGGACTGGTGGAGCTCAGGTCCTTGGCGCAGTGTTTGCATCCAAAATTTGGTGGTCATTTTCGGATAGTAGCTCATTCCCCCAGGAACTACGAGAGTGCCCTGGTGCATTTAAGGAGAGTGATATTATCATTCAGGTTTTGTTACCATCCCTGCAGTGTCTGACATATCAGTTTGTGCTGGAGAAGAGTGGCTCTGGGGCTGGAGCAGGGCTGGTGGGATTCCTGGTGGACTTAAGGCTCCGTGCAGTCCTTGGATCTGCTAAGGCTGCCAGCTATGGGCCTTGGGGACCACCATGGTCTGGGCCATTGGTCCATTGTTAGAAATCCCTAATTTAAAATAATCTAAATACCAAAAGAAAGCAAGAACCAGGGTTGGAACGAGATCTGTGGAGATGAGAGTGAGAACTCGCTCTGTGGTGGTGGACAAAATCTGCCAGACAAGAAGGATCTGAGGACAAAGCTTTGCTTCGTGCCTGCACAACTCCCAGCACAAATGGGTTCCCACTTTGCCTTGAAATCAAGTAACTATTTTAACATGCTGCAGAGCCCAGGACAGACTCCAGGGGATAGAGACATTCACTTGGACTCCACCGAGCTAATGTGAATACGTGGCTTTGAGATTGGACCTGGCTCATGCCTGGATGTCTCTGAGCGCAGCAGTCAGCTCGTGTCTGGCTGGGGCTGACCCTTAGCAACCTAGTGAACCTTGAGAAATCCTGGAGGGCTCGCAGCACAGAATGAAATGCTTTAATTCTCCCTCTCCTCCAGCAGCACACTGCCTCGGGGATGCGTTTTTGCATGAGTAAAAGCATTTTTTCTGATGTCTTAGATATTGTGAAAGACCTGTGATGAGCAGTCAGTGAAGAACTCAGGTGAAGGAACAGAGAGTCCTATTGATGGCCCTGAGAGAAGAATACACTCATGATTAGCCTTGTGCATTGCAGAACATTGCAGGTCATGCTAATTAAGACCATTTCCCTCTTTTTGACTGGCTCTCTTGATGAGAACAGCTCATCTTTCAGTTCCACGTGGTGACTCCATGCAAGTTCCAGCCCTGAAGAGCACCAGTGAAGGCATTTAAGTGACTTCTGTGACATTGGAATGCAAGTTTTGCTGTTAGCTCAACTAAAGCCTTGCTCCTTAAATTTAGCCATCTACAAATGCTGTCTTCCATCAGCAGAGGACCTGGTGATGCAAACCTAGAGGAGATGGAGGCCCAGAGGAGATGGTAGCCCAGAGAAAAGCTCTTCATCATTGTTAATATGTCTGGTAACATACACACATAGGAAGCAAATTCCCCCAAAACTCGTAACTTCAAAAAGGTGAAGTTGTTCATGGAACTGCAGTTTGCACTTTGTACAAGTTGGGACGTGAAGCACAAGCTTCACTTGCAGCACAATCACTGGCTTTTCTGCCTCAGCCTAGACAACCTGTGCCCAGACAGAGAGATTCTTGATGGATGTGTCTTTGAGAAAAGCCATGACAAAGAAATCATTTCTGAGGCTTACCGGGTTTTGGGGCGTGTGATGTAGACTCCCATCTAACATGAGAGGCTGACGTGCATGGATGCTCCCAGAATGTGGGCAGAAAATTTTTAGTAATAACTGTGCCTTTTTATTTCTTTTATAATCTGGCAAGCCATGTAGGGAAGGAGGTTTTGACATCATTCCACCAGGATCAGTAGGGATGGTTTGCTTTTAATGATCTAGGCAGCGAGACAGACCATCTGCTGATGTAAATCGGAACAGCTCCGTCGCCTGAAGTTATGTTACACTAATTTAAATCAGCCCATCATTTCCAAGACTAACCAACCACCTTTCACTGCCTCCCCCCACTGAGTGCCAGATCCAAAGCACATTAAACCCAGGTACAACCTCATGGTGGAGGAACCACCCTGCAAACCTGTGCTCCACATCCACTCATCCAAAAACCCGGTCCAAGCCTTCTGCTCACAGCCCTCTTCTGACCCTCCCATCCTGGGAGGGAAAGCCCCAGGAGAAGAGAAGGGTGAGGCAAGAAACCCCAAAAGGTGACAGACTTGGAGGGCCGAGCCTGCCATTTGTTTCCTCATTTCAGGAACCAAAACCTGGCAAGGGGAAGTGGAGTAAGGTCTCTTTTTCCATCTGCTGCGCTGGCATTGCTCTGGAGGTCACTGCTGGGGACGGAGGTCCTCGCTGGGCCCCATCTGCCTTCTCTTGGCTCCCTCATTTATGCCCACTTGGGCCTCTGACATTCTACTCTGTTTTTCTTTCCTTGAAAATGGATCGGGAATTGGGAGCCGCTGCGCAGGAACGCGCCTGTTCCCCATTACAGCTCCACCGGGGCTGTAACACGATCGTGCCTGCTCCATACCCACACAGATATTTATTTATCCATACAGCCTTTCTCCTTGTTTTCATTAAGTTAGGCAGAAAAGGTTAATCTTTCTTCTGCTAAAGCTTCAAAACCAACCAAACTAAATAAAATATGATTTCTTTCATTTCTTTTTTAAAGGACACTCTCTCTCTCTTTTTTTTTTCCCCTTAAGTACCAGAATGAGGTCACAGTCAGAGATGCCACAAGAGTAAATTGAAAACAGGTTGAAAAAAAGCAAAGGGGAGAAAGACAGGGAGAGAAAACCACAATCAGGGGAAAGCGCCTAGTAACGCTGCAGGGTTGGTTTCATCTAACCCAGTAAAGAAGCTGTCAAGACAGAGACATCGGTGCCTTCCTACTTTCCCCTTTGTGCTCTTTCTAGGAATCCTGAAGGTGAATGGCAGCAGGGAGGTCTCCTCTCGTCTTAATTTCCACTTGGGTTTGCAGCGCCTGGGTTTTCTCCGTGCTGCTCTTGGCACGGGGACACGGGCTGAAGGTGTGGGAACGCCTGCGAGGGTCCCAGAGCTTCCTTTTGCTCCTCAAGCCTGCTGCAGGCTCCTGGCCTGGCTCTCTTGTTTAGTCTGGTGGAGCTCAGCGCCGCAGCTCGCGCTGCCCTCGCTGGGATGGTTGGTGGGTGATTCATCTGTCCGCAGCTGCCGGGCACTGGCGCGGCCGCGGTGGAAGGACTGAGGCAGACCGAGGCTGCTGGGTGCTCTGTGCCAGCGGGCTGAGCCTGCTCCCAGCCATTCTCATTCCTCAGCCCCCGTTCCTGCTCCTCTGAGCCTCCTGCCACCAGAAATGTGCTCTGTGCAGAGCGCATTGCCAGGTCAGCCTTGCAGCTGAGCTGGGCATGTCCTCCTCCTCCTGCTCCTCCAGAGGGGGAATTGAGTTCCTGGGTGGTTATCCCAGAGTGCCACCAGTGGGATGACTCCTGGCTATGCCTGCTGTGGCCAGGAGAAGTCTGCAAAGCTGCCCAGAATGGGAACCCCTCTGCAAGCTCCAAGTTTGCTGCTGTTTTCCTCTGTTTTAAGGAGAGCCACACCACCGGAGTCAGTGTAAAAGATGCTTAGAAAATCAAAAAGAGGAGATTTGCCAAACTCCACAGCCATGCCTGTGGATGAGGACGAGGCAGTAGCAAGGGCTTGCACTGGGGAGAGAAGGGAAGTGCCACCTGGAGGGAGCTGCATCTTCCTGACAGTTTTTAGTAGAGCAGAGATGGATTTTCAAAAGCTGCTTGGGGAAGTGGATGGTTTGGGGCAGATCAGCCCTGGGAAGGCATGGAAATGAGGGAGAAAAAAAGTCTTGCAAGGATATTAACACCCTGCACTTAGGAGTGTCAGCATCCCATTGCTGAGCACAACTGTCCCATAATTTGTAACCAGTGAGCAGCAAGTGACAGTTTTTGCTCTGTGCACAGCATTTTCCTTAGTGATATTGAGCTCTGCTCTGGGTTTTTTACTACTGAGAAGTGAACACAGGTGAGGCATCCTCAGAGGAGCCAGTTATTTGTCCTTGATATCTGTAACAGCTTATTGCTTTATTTAGTGTGACATCAATTATTTATTACTATTAATGAAGGACACAGATGTCTGTCTGGTCAATAAAATATCTCCTACTCCACAGAGATGATGTACTTAGCTATCATTTACTCTGCAGAGAACCTTTGGATTCTTTCTGAAATTTAATAACATGAGCAAAGATACTCAGGCAATCTAGAAGGTTTGTGCTTCAGGGCTGCTTTGGGAGGCTGAAATCCTTCTTTATATTTGCTGGCAGGATGTGTAAAAACAGAAGTCCAGATGGGAAAAAAGAAGCCCCTTTGCTTTCCATCACAAGCTACTTATCCATGTAATCCCTTTTATAAAGTGATCAAACTCCTTCCTAAAAGATGGCTGGGTTATTTGCCCTTTGCAGTAGAACAACCATTTATCCATGTCCAATTTACTTTCTCTTGCCATTACTGCCCAATAACCTAACTATTTCTTTTCCATCTGAGTGCCTGCCCTGTTGATGTGTTCACAGCTGTGTGTCTCTATTTGGCGGTTTTTTTCCTTTTTTTATTGGTAAATTTGGGCTTTTTGTTCTTTCCCTGTGAAATCTTCTCTCCTGCCTTTCCTGTGCCTTAGTCTTGAGCACAGTTGAGGAATTCAGTGAGGAGTGCACTTAGATCTCACATGGCCTCACACAGCTGGGTCAGGGTTCTCCTGCTGCTACATGACCCCAGGGTCACTTTTTCTTGGTAGGGCAACATGACTGGTCAGTCAAGTGGCCCAAGTGTCCAAAGCTAGGTTGGACAGGGCTTGGAGAAACCTGGTCTAGTGGAAGGTCCCTGCCTGTGGCTGGGGGTGAGGTGAAAGGAGATGACCTTTCTTGACCCTTCCAATCCAAACCATTCTCTGATTTATGATAATTCTCTCACCATTCCACCAAAAGCAGCTGTTGTTTAGCTCTGTTCCACTGACAAGGTCCCAGTCTAAATCTAGGGAATAACTTGTTTTCTGCTCCTAAGGAACATTTAGGAAATTTCATTCCAGCTGCTCTCAGAGCACTGAGGACTGCATGGTCTCTGCCTTCTCTTTTGTGAGATGAACAAATACAGCCTCCATGTGCTCTGCTTTGCCCAGGTGAGAGCACGGAATAGCAGCTCCCTGCACTGGCTGCAGAATGACAGCTCTGGGTAGCTGGCTTGTCCCCAGGGTGTCCCTTGCCTGTCTGTGCTCCATGGTCTGTGCAGTCTGGCACCACCAGTGATCTCACTGCTGCTTGTACAGGTTCAGAAGAACTCCCAGCCTTGGGGCTGAAGTTCCAGCATCTTTGTTAGCACCTATTTTGCTGTTTTCATAATAACCTCTTTGCTTCGCGGAACCTACAAGAGGGGAGAGTTCTCCAGAGGTTCAGTATTGAGCAAAAAGCACCCTCTTGCTTTGTGGATTTTATTGCAAGGGTTTTGGCTCAATCCAAGTGGAGACACTGCTGGCAGACCCTGCAATCTTCATTTCCCCCTGTGCAGGGTGACAGAAATGCACTCCACTGCCTGGGCAGGTCTGATCCATGGCAAACCAGACCACCATGGGAAGAAGTTGCTGCTGCTGCATGTCAGGGCAGTGCTCCCTGCAAGTCTTTTCCCTCAAAATGACCCAGAAGGACCATGGAAGATGAGTTTTCAGATGTTAGTGCACATTCTAGAGAAAGTTAGCTGCGCAGTTTTAATCATAGAATGCTCTGTGTTGGAAAGGACCTGAAAGATCATCTCCTTCCAACTGCCCTGCCATGGGCCTCTCCTGCCTTTCCACTAGACCAGGTTGCTCCAAGACCCATCCAACCTGGCCTTAGTACATTCTTTGATTCGGTGGTTGCACATGACATTTTCCATCCCATTTCCAGTCTCCTGCAAGTCTGGTTCCCCCCTTTCCCTGTCTCAGCCCATCCCATCCCTTGTGCTCCCTGGCACAGATGTCCTGGCTGATGCTCCTACCTGGGGACTGCCCAGTCCAAATCTCCCCATGGCCTCACCCAACTCTCACTGAAATCTCTGCCCAGCTATTTTCTTTCCTAGCCCTCATCAGCACTTAGAGGAAGGTGGGAGATCCCACAGCATTCATCCATGGGATGATCTGTCCCCCATGAAGCTCCTTCCTCATCAGAAGGGAAGTTGCTTGAGGCTGGAAGAGTCTTCAAGCCCCTTGCTCTACTTCAACAACACATTCTGGTCCTGCTTGTTTGTCAGTGATTCATCAGCTTTGTAAGTCACAGCAGAGTCTGTTCTCAATGACTCCTGGTGACAGGGAGTTCCCCAATCCAGCCCAGCATCGTAGGAAAAGGGATGGAAATGAAAATTGGAAATGAGTAATAGGAGTTTGTTTGTTTGCTTAAACCATAAACCCGGAGCTGAGGGACTTGCTGAAGGCTGGGCAGTGCTTGTGACTTCCAGGCAGGGATTTTCCTCCTGCCAACCCAACCTGCCTGTTGAGCTGTCTTGAGATTTGGGGCAGACCTGAGTCCAGGAGCTGGGTTGAGCTACAGAGACCGGTGACAGAGCTGCCTGAAAAAGTCTGGAAAGAACAAGTCATGCTGGGAGCATTAAAATGAATAATTAAGGCTTGGATTCCTTCAGGGAGGAAAAGAATTTATTGCTGCTCTTTTCTCTAGCCAAGGGGGACATTTGTTACTGAGTTGTGTATTTTGAGACAAGACGCAAATGTGGTTTAGGGGGCTGGGGATGAGGGGATTTTTTGCTTCTACCTGGATAATTCAGCTTCACAGTGGGATGTTCTGGGCTGGTTATACCAATGGCTTGTTCCTTAGGGTCTGTACCAAGAACCTGGACTGGTGCTTCGTTTCTGTGCTCCTCAGTCACTTCTGCCTTTAGAAAAACAAAGTGCTGAGGAGGGAATTCTCCTCCTCCCTCTGCTGCGATGTCCTGACATTTCCACATTTCCAAGGCACCCAGCACAGCAATCTGGGTCCAGGTTGGCTTACACCAGCACAACTATCACCTGCAGCAGCCCTTGCTCCGATTCCCATCACTGGGAATAGGGCAGCTATGGCCTGGGCAGCTGCTCTGTCTTGTTTTCCTCCGTGGTACCTCAGGCTTTCGGTTACACCAGTGTGAAATGGGAATTAAATGCAATGAGCTCTAACCAACAGACAGGCTGCCCACTGCGAGGAGACAGGTTGCACAGCAGTGGACAGTCATGCCCAAAAACCTTAATAAATGGAGCGTTTTCAGTTTCAGCTGGGTCATGATCTAAGTGTTTAATAGGCTTTATAAACCAGAAGACCAAAGAGAAAGGTTTTTCAGTATTTTTAATTAGTGGATTTTTTCTTTGAATGCTTACAAAGAAGTGTTCTTCAGCACAACTGAAGGAGCTCCAGTCAGAGCTCCAGGAGCTGGCAGAGTGCAGATGAAAGGGAATGTGAAGCTACTGGCTGTCAATGAATTCAAAAAAAAAACAAAAACCATCACATTGGGAGGAATTCCACCCAAGCACTAAAAATATATTTTTGCTGTTAGTCCAACATAGCAAAAATACCTTTTTCTGCGGCAGATAACTTTTGGAAAAGGCCATGCCCTGTTTAAGAGCTGGACATGCAGCAAGGGCAGGAGATCTGTGTTTTTCCAGCTCTTCTGTGTCCCACCTCTGGGTGGTGGTTCTGCCTGCAGTGAGGCCACACGTCCCCTCTGTGCTGTCACTACAGCTGGACAAGCAGTGACTTAGCCTGGCCCCCATTCCTGCAAAGGGTCCCTGCTGCAGCTGCTGGCCCAGGTGTGTTTCCTGCTGGCTTTGTCCACAGGTGACATTCTCCACACAGACTGGGAACACTCCCCAGCCACAGCCAGCTCGAGTTTGTTGGTGGCGTGTCCTGCACAGAGACGTCCCCACAGTGATTTTTAAGCGGTCAGCAGTGATTCCACGCCTGTGTTGATGTTCTGCTCCCTCTCCTCTCTTTGCTCTGCAGGAGAATCCTTGAGCTTTGCGGATGATTTGCTCTCTGGCCTGGCAACCTCCTGCGTGGCAGCGGGTCGGAGCCACGGAGATGTCCCTGAAACCAGCCTCTATTCAGTCATTTTCAAGTGCCTGGAACCAGATGGTCTGTACAAGTAAGGAGAGACACATGGGGAGCTGCTGGGGCAAGGAGGGGTCTCCAGTGCTGTTATTGAGTTGTTATTGACCTTTTTGGTCAGCACTGTGTTACACCAGAGGTGGGGCAAATGGCCAGACTCTTCCTGTTGCTTTGGGTGTTACACACAGCTGGTGAAATGGAAAACCAGTGCTTGCCAGTATTGCGCTGGAGGCACTGGGAGTCAGTGGGACACTCCAGGATAACATCTACTTTCAGTATTCTGGGTTTCCAGGTCCATGCCTGGCGGACAAGGTTGTCTCTCCTGGATGAACTAAGCTGGTGTGGTCAAATTGGAGCGAGTTGCCAAGTGCCTGATGGGATGAAATGGATGTGAAAAGTGTGACAGGTGTTTATAAGCTGCTGTTTCTTTTAGCAGGACATACTTCAGATCACAGAGACACCAAATCCTTCTGCCCACCACCCACATATTGTGGACACTTCACTCTTCTGAGATACTTTTTGGGGGTTGAATTTGCTGTTTGAATCTTGCGGATTAATTAGTTTCCCGAGCAAAGGAATAACGTCAATATCTGAATTTTACAATCTCCATTAGTATCATTTGGACAAGGTCTGGGCTTTCCAACCTGGCTCATTAGCCAGGGCATCCTCTGTCTTGAAAGGAATATCAGAAGTCAGATCAGTAAGAGAGGAAAAATAGAGCAAAGAGGCAAGGAGACAGAGGAGAGACAGAGTGAGCAAGAGAGAAACACCCAGGGCTTAATGTCAGAGCGACTGCAATAATTAAAACACATTTTGTAGTGAGTAATGAAACTTTTTATGGGACCACAAAAGCATTTAAAGCGAGAGCTGGCAAATAGTCTGTCAGCGAGAACTTTTTAAGACCTTGATTAATACTTTCCCTCCACCGCCCCCCAGTTAAGTATGTTGACAGCCTCCAAAGCCTTTATTGCACATCCCTGGAGCAGAGCTGTCTCCAGGAGTGGGCTCCAAGTGATACCTCTTGCCATTTAATAATATCAGACATTTTCTTGTTAAATATCTATAATGCATAAATATAATTATTTATATCTCTGGCAACTGGGCTGCTCTGAAAAGGTGCCAGGGAGAGGCTGGAGCAACCACAGAGCTTGCTCATAACCCGGCGCCCATAAAACTGGTTCGTTGTGAGCTCCCAGCTGCCAGGGGCACTGGGAGAGGGAAGAGCCACTGGTTTTGATGGAGGCTGCTGCTGTGGTGAGCACATGGAGCTGGGAGCCAGCAGGTCTGGCTCTTGGGCAGCGTGGGCTGCCAAGCCATCCTCTCCTTCTGCCAGGCAGGGGTAATTGCACTCACCCGTCGCTTTAGGGGCTCTGTGATCTAATTCCTGGTGTCTGCACAGGGCTGGGAGAGCCTTGGGTGGAAGGCAGAGGGCTTTGTCCAGGGTTTTGTCATCCCTGTGGTCAAAGCCAGGCTTCTGCTTCCCAGCCCCAAGGCACATTGCCATGGAGGTGGTCAGCAGAGTTGGCCATGCCCTGTGCCCTGGGGTGGCTCCTGCTCTCTGGGTGTCCCTGGGCAAGGGACAGCAGCTTTTGTGGGGAGCCACGGCTGCAGGCAGCCAGCAGGCAGCAGCCCCCCAGCACCAGGGAGCCCAGGGGCTTGTCCTGTGTGGGGACAGGCCCCAGGGTGACACACAGCTCTGGCTCTGTCCCACAGCTAACGCTCAGCAGGGCTTGGCTCTCTGCTCCCAGGGGTGCACACAGCTCACGTGGATGGGCTCATGTTCGTCTGGGCACCTCTGGGGCACAGACCCACATTCCTGGGCATCCAAAATAACTGCATGTGGGCTCACCACAGCACCCCCTGCTCGCTGGGTGCTGCTGCCTGCCCCAGCCCGGGGCATGGACTGATATCCCCCTGCTCCACTCTGGCATGAGCTGCTGTGGGTCCTGCCTGCCCAACACACACCCACTTGCTCCAACCTGGGCCCTGCCCAGCATGTTTACTGAGCATTCTCAGATGCACAGGCACCCCCATGAAATATTCCTCTGCTCAGATGTCCACAGGGTTGCAACACAGCGTGAAGAAAGCCAGAGCAGTGAAATGTGAGGCTAACGCTGCTCTGTGCCCGCACAGACAGAACAACAACACAAACACGGGCACAGGGTCATTTCTTAAATTGAATTTCTTCTGCTTCTTTCATTTGTTTCTGTGGAAAAATAGCTATCTATAATAGCTCTAGGCTGGGTACAATCCTGATTATAGCCACTTGCAGGGCCCTGTGCTGTTCTCTAAACTGGGAGGTAAGCACACAGTCTGCAGCATCAGAGCTCTTCAAAAACAAATTATTTGCTTCTGCAGTAGTCTGATGGTATCACAGAACCTTAGCAAAGGGACTGGGAGATCATGGAAGTCTCTTCTGCCCTGTAAATGTGTTGAATATCCTGTCCCTTTTCTTCTGTAGTACCTACAGCAACTACACTCTGCTGTGGACCATTCATTTGGAGTACGACCAGCCTGAGATCAAAGCTGGGCTGGAGTATGAAAACAAACCCAAAAAATGTTCTACAAGCAAACAAATAAACAAAGTCTGATTGATTCCTTTGCTTTGGAGACTTCTGTAATTCCAAAACATAAATGAACAAAAGGAGAACTAATTTCTTTGTCCTTTGCAGTTTCAGTCTGACAAAAAATATGTTGCCTGTCAGCCCTTTTCTTCTCCTTGCCTTTAAAACATTGGAGTTAAGATGCCAGTCCCTGCCTAGAGGGTTTTCCAGGGAAAGTAGATCATGTTAACAAAGACACATGCTCCAAAGGCTCGTGTACATATGTGGACACCCCTGCCAGTCTGCCACACACAGATTCCATGGAGATCCATGCTGCATTCATGGGAATGCACTCCCATGGACCTACACAGGGACACTGAGGATGGTCCTTGAAGACTGTTGAGTTTTGTTGCAGTTCTTAAAAAACAAAAATCTTATATTCCTGTGAAATGGAGAAGGGATTGCTCTCCCCTGAGGCCAGCTAAACCAGAGCTGTCTGTCAAGCTTCCTCCCAGGTGGATCTGGAAGAGGATGAGGTGAGGAGGGCAGAGGGAGAGATGTTGATGTGTCTGTGGAGTGCTCACCTTGCATGGACCAGCCAGCCTGGACAGCAGCCAGTGCCACTCACACGGATGCTTTGGGAGCCTTGGGAGCACCAGACTTTGACAGGCAGCTTGTGATGAACCAAAAACAAAACAACAGTGAGGAGAAAGGGCTCTGGCTTGTCTCAGAGATCAAACTCAGCTTGGAGGACTGAGCACCCCACAAACCCATCCAGTCTCTTCACTGAGGAGGCAGGAGCTTCCCCTGGGCACCCCACAGCCTCCCTGAGCCTTCAGCCCAGCTCATCCATCTCAGCTCTCACCCCATCGCTCGGGGAGTGCCTGGGGATGCCTCGTGCCTGAGCTGTACCTGCTTGGCTCCCTGGGGCCGGCTTTGCCAGCCCAGCACGTTCACTTCAGATTCTTGGGGAGACACCAAGTCTCCCTCAGCCAAAAAGGGAAATTCTGGAAAGGGAAGTGAAAACCCCCTCCAGCTCCTCAATGGAGCTGCAGTGCAAACACACCAACTTTTTCCCTGCGCCACAGATACTATAATTATAGATTAGATTAAATCCCAATGTTTCACTTTATTTACATTCCTGACCTAGCCTATTCATTTCCAGTGTTTGTGCCAAGAATCAGCACAAAATTTACTGGAAATAATATGGAAGTCATCAGGATTCCTTCCAGAGCCTTTCCTTGGAGTGTGTTCATATGCTGTGAAGAAGCCTTGACTTTACATTCCCTTTGCTGGCTCAGATGGGGTTTCACCAGGGTGATCCTGAACCAGCCCAGAGGCTCTGGGAGAGCACGTTTCAGGGGTGTTGGAAAGGTGGAAACCTCTCCCAAGGGGCTGAAGATTCAGGACTGCTCTTGGAGAGGAGGGAATTCAGTCAGAGCTCAGAATGACAACACGAAGCTCCCATCTGCAGCCAGGACCCACCAAGCCCTGCCCAGGCAGTGTCACCCTCTGTAGGGCCTGCAGGCCATTGACAGCATGGCCAGGCTCATCTTGTGATAACATGGAACATCCCTTTTGTGGTGAGCTTAATGAAAAAGGCAGAGGTGTGGAGCAGGGAGAACCCACCAGAGCACGGAGAGGCAGCGGCTGCAGTCCCACGGGCTGAACGTGCTGAAGGAGCTGGCCCAGAGCAGGGCTGATTAATGCAGAGTGACCTCTGCCGTGTGCATAGCTGGGATAAAAAGTGGAACGGAAAGCCCTCGGTGCTCAGGAGTGTGTTAATGCTGGCAGCAGGCCCCTGCTCCTTACATGATGCTAATTGTTGTTGTTGGTCTTTCGTCAGGAAGACACGTGAATGAGCGCTGCAGCAATCGGAGACAGATCCCAAATAGCTCAGTGGCATGGGTTAAAACACATCTGTTCTAGCCCTTGGCCGGGTCCCCTGTGTGCACAGGAGCTGTGCTGCTTCACTGAATCCACCTCTCCCATCCCACGTGCTCTCCAGCTTCCCAAAGCCCAGCGTGGCTGTAGTTTCTCCTCAGGCATTCCTGGCTTGCGGAAGCTCAAACAAGGCAAGGCAGGAGCTGAACAAGTGTTTGCTGCACTCCAAATGCAGGCTCGCTCTTTCTCAGCACTTTGGGGTTGTGGCAGAGCCAGGCTGCCCAAATGCTGGCTCAGGTGTGTGGTTGTTTTTGCTGGAGTGAGTCCAGCAGGGAAGCCTCTGGGCTCACCTGGACTGTGTGTGGATCCCTGGCTTGCAGAGGGATTGGCCCCATGAAGGATGGTCTGTACAGGGAGGTCAGGGGCTCAGCAGGAGGTGTAATCTCTCTGCACTGATTTTCATGAAGTCCCATTTATGGAGGTGAGTTGGGCTCCTGCTGAGGTTCCAACATCAGGAGGATACACATCTGAAAACCACAGAGAAGACATTCATGGTTTCTTCATGGCCAGTCAAATCTGGGGGCTCTTCCCAACTTCACCATTTACTGTGCTGAGTGATTTAAGGAGATCATTTTGTCTCACTTCCATCATCGCCTGTCCCCTTTAAAAATTCAGGTTTTAATCTCTCTCATGCTTTGTGTCTAGCCTGGCCTGGATGACTCAGACCAAGGCCTCCAGGTGCTGCTATTCTATTTTGCCATCACCCTTCTAAAAGTTGTGTTTGTACCTGAATCTTCCTTCTGATCTGTCTCTGCCACCTGGGACAGATCTGGAGTCAGGAGATGCCTTTCTCTGACCTCAGCAGAACCTTCTTCTTTAGTATCTGCCAAGTTTATGGGTATCTCACACCTTTTTGCTGAGAGACCAGGTTTTCCTTCCCAAATTCTCTGCTTGTGCTCATACCTCATGCCACAGAGAGCAGCAGAAGAGCTTTTGCTGCCTCCCATGGCTGTCTCCTCTTTGCCTCTTCCTCAGGACAATCAGATTGAAGCAACAATATTGGTTTTGTCCCTAAAAACTGTTGGCATCTAAATCCCAGACCTGTCTGGCTTCAGGCCCATTCACATTGTCCCTGTGGAGGTGGCTGGAGGAAAGCTGGCAGTGGTGTAGTGAGAAAAAGGAAGGAGGAGGAGGAGTTATTTTGTGGGGTATTATATTTGTGGAGTGTGCCAATATAGGATTCTTCCTGGGAGTGGCAATGGGGTGGAGAGGAAGATTTTGGCCTCTTTGCCTCTTGGTAGACAAATGGATCTTTACAATTCCACCTTTTTCCCATCAGCAATCCCATATCACCAACCCCTTTTAGTCACAGACTTGGAGAGTGTTCTTATTCCTGACTGTGGAGAAACCTGATGCCTCCACGCATCCAAGGCTTATCTCATGGACTAATGGGAGAGGGAGTGCAAGAGCTGTGATATAAATATCAACACGGGCGTTGCTGGCTTTGATTTGCTCTAAGCCAGCCAAACCTGCATCGTGCTACTGCCTTGGAGCCATTTGTTTTGTTCATCACATCTCCATGGTGCAGAGCACCCTCGTCCTGAGAAAAGCTGAGGGCTGTGTTGGTTTGACTCTTATAGCACAGTTTGAGCATATTCCTGCTCCAGGACACCAGGAACACAGCACACACCCTGCTTTTTTTATCTTGTAGAGAAGAATGGAGTGAGGAGAAGGGCAAATGTCCTTGATGGACATCTCCTAGCCAGGAAAACTGGAAGGGAGAGGTGTGACATGCCTGTAGCTCCACAGTGATCTAGAGCTGGGCAGCTCATTGCTCCTGGTCACCTCACATACACACACTTGCTTCCCTCATCAGGAATGAGATAAATTTGATTATACAGCAATATGGTTTCTGTTATGAGAAGGGGGAAAAAAATACCCTGGCTTTCACTAAAAGCCCTCAGAGCCAAAGCTTATGTCATGATGTAAAAGTTTCAAAAAAAAAAAAAAAGAAAACCCAAAAAAGAAGTAGGGTCTGTGGGATGCTGGTTGTTCAAGGGGTGCTGGATGGAGGGGTCAGTGGGATTCTGTTTTCACTGGATGAAGTTGGGTGTGGAGACCCTGCCCTGGCAGGGTGGGTGTGAAGGGAGCTCAAAGCAGAGTCACAGGGACATTCTTGTCCAAACACCTGAGCAGTGAGCTGGGCTTGGGTGCATCTTGCCACAGCTCTGGGCTGTCACACCCATGGATCAGGGTCTGCTGCTGTTTTCCATCTTTTCTCCTCTTGATTTCTGCCAGGGAAATGCAGCTCATAGCAGCAGCAACCTGAGCGAGGTCTGGAGCGTGCCAGTTTTCTCCTTCCCTTCGAGCATCTCCCACTGCCCTGCAGCTGCAGGAGTGGCCTCCCCTCCTAATCTCATTGCACAACCCCAAACAGAGGGCCCTGCCACAGGGCTGGGATGCTTTCATGTTTTCCTTCCCTCTGGTTTGCATCGTTGCAACATTCCAGTCTTGCAGCCTTTCTGGGCAGGGTCTGTGGGGATGTGTCCTGGACACAGGGGGCTTTGCACACCCCAGTTTCTCACATGGAGCAGGGGATGCTGGGCTGGTCTGTCTCCAGGAGACCCACCCTAGGCTGCTGGGGGAACCCTCAGACAAAGGAACTGAAACCAAAATGCTTCTTCAGTGTTTTGACACCTCACTGCTGATGTAAGGGGAATGATTTCAAGCCATTTCAGCTGCCACAAGTTGTACTCTTGGCCCCGCATTGCAGGGTGGTCTTTGCCCCTTGTGCCCCTCTCCTCTGGGACTGGGGGCTTTGTTAGGCTGGTGGATGTTTTGTGGTGCTGCATCCCCAGGGGTGCTGCCCTCCTGAGGGCACAGAGGTGGATGGATGAGGACCAGGTTGCATTTCTGTCCATGACCTGGGGCTGGGGCATCTCACTTTGCTGAGGGTCTGTCCCATACCACAGAGCTACCTTAGTGCTATCCAACAGTCCCATAAATACACCAATCATCCCACAGCTCTGACTCCATAGCCCACAGGTAAAACCATGGCCAGATCCTGGTGTGAGTGTCCTCTGCGTGTGCAGGTGGGTTTGGGGGTGTTTGGTGGGATCACGTGGCTGCTTAGACCCACACTGGCAGGTGAAGCAAACTGATAAACTCTGGGCTTTCCATGCTGTTGCAGCCGAGAGCTCGCAGAGAGCAGGATGTCCCAAACACTGCTGAAGCCCAGCAAGGTGCTGCACATGGAGCCCCCCTGGGCAGTGCCCCATGTACCTCCCTGCCCAGGCAGCAGCTGGCAGTGACCCCTGTGGCTCTGCCATTGCCTATCCAAACCCTCCTGAGCACTGCTCCAGCAGTGAAGAAGAGCTCCAGAAGAGCCACCCCACCCCACAGAATGAAGTCCACCTCATAGCATGAAGCCCATGGAATGAAGCCCATCCCATAGAATGAAACCCATTGAATGAAGCCCACCCCACAGCATGAAGCCCACCCCATAGCATGAAGCCTATGGAATGAAGCCCACCCCATAGCATGAAGCCCACCCCATAGCATGAAGCCCATGGAATGAAGCCCACCCCACAGCATGGAGCCCACCTGCATCACCCCCCACACAGCTCCTGAGCTCTTCCAGGCCACCTCCAGCCCTCGGCTCTGTCCCTGCCTCGTACCTGCTGCCCTGCCACAAGCTAAATTGTTTTCCAAGTGGAAACATGAGTTGAAGGATTAACTCCACAAGGGCCTTTCTGTGCAATGCACCGGGATTAAATATTTATGTTGGCAAAAAGCATGTAATGGGCAGCTCCAGATCAGAGATAATGAAATTGAGGTGTGTGGAGAAAGCAGGGGGAGGCAAGGGGCTTGCAGGAGCAGACGGGAGAGGGACCCAAGTGGGTTGCAGTATGCGTGCCTGGGCGATTACTTTTGGTTTTATTAACACCCCACCTGTTTTTGGGAGTCCCTAGCCCCATGGCTGGGAGCTCTGCAGTACAGAAATCAGCCATTCCCATTCCTGGTGTGCACACCAGTGTCAGGCAGCAGGAATTGTCACCCAGGTGGCTTTCACTGAGAGCCACCTGAAGTGAGAGGGGCAGGCACTGTCCTGGAGCAGGTGGCTGGGTGGGGAGCAGGGATGAGACCCTCTCTGTGTCATCTGCAAATGATGCACAGTCCTAAATCATTACTAGCAGTGATATAGGATCCCTGGCTCTTGCAGACCACTGCAGTCAAGGTTATTTACTGGTGACTGTATCGTGTCAGGCAGCAATGTGGTTTGGATTACAGGGAGGGTTCCTGATCAGGTCAGGAGGAGGCTCATGGCAGCAACCACGGCAGGAGCAGGAAGGTCCATGAGAGGCTCCATGGTGGATGTCAGGGAGGAGCCCCGCCAGGATAGGCAGCAGGGGAGCATGAGGAGCACGGCAAAGGAGAGGTGATGCAGGAGGGAACACCTTCCTGAGCTGCAGGAGGAAAACAAGGAGTGCAGGCAATGCCAAAAGCTGCTGCTCTTTCTCAGCTCGTTATTTTTATGAGACTACAACATCATCTCCCTCTTTCCACCCAACAACAAACATCACAGAGGGCGGCACAAGGGGGATGGGAGTCCCCCGCAGGGCTGTGGGACCCCGGCCAGCCTGGAGGCCTCCAGGGAGGGATGGAACGAGGCATGAATGGGGTGTTAGGAGAGAATGGAAATCCACTGGCTCCCAGGCAGGCTCTCCTGCGGGGGGGTCCCTTGCTCACAATGACAGCGCTGCCTCTCGTAAACACGCATTTCCTCATCCCCATTTGTTCCTCTCTCTTGTGCAATCTCTTGTACCAGACGGGAATGGGAGTGAGTCCCACTGGTACGTGAATGTGTTACAAAGAAACCTTCCCACCCTGCCACCAACGAAGTACTGAGAAAGTACAACAGGGTTTAAAGGGAAAAAAATAGAAAGAAAAGAAAGATGGGGCAGCTGGATGGATTTGCTACTGGCCATGACTTATTGTTCTGAGTGTAAATTCAAGGGCATGGCTGTGCTGGTAGTTTGCAGCATCAACCCGCACTCTGAAGCCCCACTGCACTTGGTGCTCTGCATCCCTCTGGGAAATGGATGCTCCTTCCCCAAATACTTTTCCTGGGTAGAAAACTTGTGACAAAAATAGAGGCGAAGTAACTAGACTGAGATCACATAATGCTGAAATCAACAGATATCCCAGCTCCAGCCTGCCCAACACCATTCCTTGTGCTGAGTTGTTTCGCTTGGGGAGTGTGAGCAGCGCTGCTGCTGCCAGCCCCTGGGCATGCACCAGGCTGCCCTTCCCAATCCCCACTGCTGGGACAGAGCACAGCTGGGTGAGGTGTGGCACTAAGGTGTGGCAACAAGGGCAAGTCCCACCATCAAACATCTCCTGGACTGGTGGTGGAGGTTAGAAGGTTTCCTGGACCTGGGCTGCTGGAGCAGGGATGGAGGATCAGCTGTAGCTGCAGAGGAAGAAAAGCTGCAGGGAGCTGCAACGCTTCCTTGCAGAGTGAAAAACAAGGGAAGAAACCTGCAGGGAGTGATGTCTCTGGAGCAGCATTTGCAGGAGAGCAGGGCTGGCTCCACAGCTCCTGCACCAAGTGCAGTCACTGCAATGACAAGGGGCTCTCCTGTGGCACAGGACAGCGGGTCTCCAGTCCTGGCTTCTGGGGTAGCAGGGCTCTGGCTCTGGACTGGTTGGCTGTAGAGCCATCATTTCAATAAAGAAATGATTAAGAGAGGGTGGGGAGGAGGGAAAGAAAACCCCAAAACATCTGTTTTACTTCAAATCGGGGAAGATTCCTTTGCTTGCAAGGAATGTGTAAATCACGCCGGGCTGGGAGATGTGCATAACCCTGCCTGAAAGCTCCTCTGCACTTCAAACGAATTCTAACATGCTTACTGGGATTTTGTTTTTATTATTTGTTTCGGGGCCCCTCTGCCCCCCCATCCTGCCCTCCACCCTGCCTGTCTGCCTGTTGGAGCTGTGAGAATCTCCTGCCTGCTGCCAGTTCTTGCCCTGTGCCCCTGGTTTTGGGGGCCTTGGGGCACAGGGACAGTGGGCACTGCAGGTCTGGCTGTCATCCTGGCTGGCACAGAGCATCCCTGCTTGCCACCACCTCCATGCCAACACTGAGGCCACTGCAGGGCCCCGCTGGCTGCCCTTGAGCTCCCAGAGCCCAGCTGGAGTTTGTCTTATTGGGATCCTGCCTGGGATGCTCAGAGAGTCCCCCTCTGCCGTGTGCATTATTGCTGGGCTTTGTTTTGCACTGCTGCCTGCGGAAGGTGCAGCCAGGGCTGGCCAGCAGTGCTGGGGACAAACCCAATGGAGACAGATCAGGAGCTCTGCCCTAAGGGGTGCGCAGCCACCTCCCTGTGCCAGCTCAATAAAGTGACCATCCCGAGGTGTCACTGAGGTGCCCAGGACAAGCTCTGCTCCCTGTGGTCAGTGCAGCCCTCGCCTTCCTTCTGAAAGCAGGGGGCCCTGCTCTGGTGGCTTTTATAGGAGCTGTCAGCCATGGACTCGCTCGCCGTGGGCCACCCACTGCTCCTCAGCTGACACTGCCTTTTGAAGTCACTACCAGCCCGGGCTGGATTTCAACCAGCATCCCAGATGGAAGCCAAGCCCCCAGGAGAATAAGAACAAGCCCTACCAAGGGGATCTCCAGGGGCAGCAAGCTGTGGAGCGTCTGGTTCTTGTTTAGAGGGACTATGAGGTTGGGAGGGACAAAGATTTCCCAATTTGCCAGGGGTCACAACCTTCCTCTCGCCCGTGTCCCCAGGGCTGGTGATGGCCAAGCTCTGCAGAGCGTTGGTAGGGAGAGCAGCAGGGATGGTTAGCTGTGAACATTCCCATTGTGGAGCTCCCTGCAGGGGTCCAGGGCTTTGCTTGTCTCTCCTTTCTCCTTGGCACATCTGGAGAAAGAGTATTCATTCTCTCTCTTTCTGAATATTTATTCCCTCTCTCCTGCTCATCCCCTGCAGACACAGCCATGCTAAGCACTGCTGTCTCTTCATGGAGGAGGATGGCAGCCATCCCCTGAGTGGCCCAAGGAAGGTGCTAAAGGGATGTGTCACTCTTGGATAACCCACCTGGCACACGGGACTAATGCTGTGAGATGAGGCTGAAATCCACCCCCCACAGATCAGTGCAAAGACAAGCAAAACCTCCCCTAAAAGCAAAACCTACCCTCAAAGTCCCAACCTCAGCAAAGCTGGGCCTGGGGGCTGCAGAGTGTCTGAGGGAACAAGGTTGGGGTGTCCCAAACTGATGGGGACAGCAGCAGGTATTGCACAGGAGGAAGACAGGATGCAGGAATACCCTGCCCTGAGGAGCTGGAGGAATTGATGTGTGCTGCAGTGCCCTTGAGAGGGCTGTGGCAGGGCCTCAGGGGCGTGTGGGATGCAGAGCCTGAGGAAAGCCCTCCTTTGCTGCCCCAAGAACAGCTGGATCCATCACCAGCTCTCACTGGTGTTCGGTACCCCGAGTGGGAGCAGCCCCTCAGCTGGCAGCCCTGTGCACCAGCCCGGGCTGTGGCACAGCAGGAATTGTTCCAGCTGCACAGGGACTCAGAAACAACTCATCTGACCTCTGTCCAAGGGCTTTTTGGGCATCCCAGCAGAACGGGGACTCTGGCACTTCACAGACTCTAATGAGCTGCTGTTGCTTCACTGGAGACAAAAGCAGCAGCCTGCAGTGGCTTATTATCACCTCCTTCTGGTTCTTCACCAAAGGATGTTACAATTCACATTCTGGCTAACATGGGACCTTCTGTGGCCTTTCCAGGCAGTGAGGGGAACACCTTGCCTCAAGCCCTGGGACAGACAGGGAAGATTGTGAATATCTGGGCCAGTTCTTACTGTGTTGCCTTTAGACACATCTGCAAATCTTCATCCTCACAGCTAGCAGGACAAAAGCAAGGACATGAGGAGTGTCAGGAAATACGGACCTCAAACACCCTCTATCCATCCTCTCCAAAGCTGGTAATTCCGTGGTGATCCTGCTTTTTCTGCCATGGTTCTACCTTCACAGCTGGGAACCATTGCTATGGGACACTATGGAGATCTGCTGGGGCATCTCCAAGCTAATTAAATCCTCCTTGCTCCTTGGAGAGTGTCTAGGAGCTAAAGCCCCAGTTGCAACATCAGCTATGTCAATATTATCTCATGTCAGGGTGGCTGTTTTGGGTGTGTTGTCCTGCTGCCACACCAAGGAGCTGCTCTCTCATCCACACCCCATCTCCATCAGAAGCTCCAAGCTTCTCTCCAGAGAAGATTGCTCTGGTCTTCCTTCTTTAGTGGGGTAAAGCTGCTCCTGAAAGGATGTACTCTGAGAGGGAGGGCTGAGGGAGTCATCATCTGCTTCTTGCAACAGCTGGCAAGGATCTGGGGGGACAAAGGAGGGAACCACAATGCAGAGAAAATGCGAGGAGGGACAGTGGCACTGCTGGAGCTCTCAGTCCCAGGGTGGTGATGAAGACACTCTGGGGATGCAGCAGCCAGGAGGGTGGCAGCGACCTTCCTGCACCTTCTGGGTGAAGCCATGGCCTGTCTGGCATTTTCCCCTCATTTCCAGTGAAACACATTTTCACCTAAGGCAGTCTTGGCACTGCTGCTCACAAGGTGTCCGGCTGGCAGAGGGGCTCCGGTGGAATCTTGGCCGTCCAACACAGGTATCATTCAGGAGCAGGGTTCCTGGGAACACAAGGTGGCCTGTGTATCAAGGCCTTCTTTCACAGCCATGGCAGGAATGGGAATCGCTGCTCTGGTGGGTTATTGACAGGTTTTGAGGGAAATCTCAGGAAATTGAGATGCCACGGTTGAGGCTGGGAAGGTGAATGGCCTGCAGGGCATTTCTTTGTCAGGGAGACAATAGATCCAGGAGGTAGCAAGGAGTGGTTAGGATTTTTAATTAATTTCTGTCTTTCTTTCCCCTTCACCCTTTGTTTGGATCTTGTTTAACAGGGATCTGAAACAAAAGGAGGTTGATGAAGCGCTCAGAGGAGGGAGAGCTGAGCCAATCTGCATCATAGCTTGGCTCAGGTGCAGGGCAGATGCTGCTGAGGGATTGAGGGGACCAGCTCCCAAACCTGCCTACTCCAGGTTTTGGCTCTCTGTGGCCTCACAGCTCAGAGGGCAAGCTCAGGAGCCCTGGGGCAGCACAGTGTGGGATGCTGTGACACCAAAGTGACACTGTTCCACACTGCACCCCTGTAATTCATCAGCAGTCACTGGCCCTGCCCTCCTCCCTGTGGGAAGTACCATGCTCTCCTGTCACTGTTTTTGAGTATGGCTATGGCACCTGCTGCAATTCAGGGAACCTTGCAGCGTGGATAACCCTGGGTGACTTTCCCAGGGTTGACACAAAGCAAAGATGGACCCCAGGTTGTGCAAGCCTGTCCCCAGCACCACAGCAGCTCCACTTGCCCTCACTGTCTCAGAAATCAAGACTCCTCCGCCCTTTTCTCAAGGTCTCCCCAATCAAACAGCTTCTTTCTGTGCAGAGCAACCTGTGCCTCCTTCCTCCAGTATTTGATGGGCCCTGTTTTATCCACTTCCAAGAGGCATCAGACACCTGAGGCATGTCCTGGCAGGTACATCTGACAGCTGTGGTCTGGTTTTGTTGGGAAGCATCTATTGAAAGGTAACAATTAGTCTCATAGCATTTGCTGTCCTGGGGAAAAAAAGAAGTGTGAATTGTGAGAGCAGTTCACTGACAGCCCCATGTATGGGTGTCATGGCAAGGCTTTGACACTCCAGTGTGGCACCAGTTGCTGCTAACCTGTCCCTCCATCACGCTGATGGGAGCAGGGCAGTTGCCACAGATGGTTAAAAGCAGCTCAGTTATAAAAGGTGCTTTTCTTGGTTGTTAGAACAGTGAGGAGAGCTCTCTAAAGGATGGGAATTTTTTCAAGATTGCACTGTCCACTGTTTCCTTACCGTGGAAAAGCAGAGCCAGAACCAAAGACAATGAACAACACAAGACAGTTGTGGCAGTGCCAGCCCCAGGGAGGTGGCACAAGGGTGACCACTGTCCTGTAAAGCTTTCCCAAATCCCAAAGCCTCCAGCAGGGCCTTTGGCAGGGATTCAGTGTGGTCAGTCCCCTGCCAGGACTCCGGCCCTCCCCTGGCACCATGGACACGAGCAAGGCATGAGTGAGCCCAAAGCCAGGGCCCAACAAATAGACCAAGAAATCCTCTCCCTCCCAAAGCCACCCCCTGCTAATTGTCTGCTCAGCATTTGCTGCAGAGACTGGGGGGGTTGCTCTCATTTACCTCTGTTAATTTTTGCAAATCACAGAGTTGTCAATAAGCTCAAATGCATTCCTGTGGCTTGTGTGGACCGGCTGCTTTTTATTTGATTTGATTCCTTTCTAAGTTCTAATGGTTTCTGAATTGGGAATGCTTGCACTAAACACACACCCTCCTTTCCACGCCTGCCCAGGAAGCTGCAGGCAGGCAAGCCCCACTCCATGTTCCCCAATGGAAGTGGCTGGGAGGCTCTGCAGGGGCTGCACAAGCCCATGGCAGGGAGGCAGGAGTGGGTGGGTGGCTCCTGGACCACGCACAACCCATGGCTTGTGCCTGGGGGTGAAACACCCACAGCTCTTCTTCACCCCACAGCACCCCTGGGCTCCCACACTGCTCAAGAAGAGTCTCTTGGGAAAACTGTGTGTGTAATTCATGGATGCTTTTAGCTCCAGGACATGCTGGGATGAAGGTCTAATGCTCCTCACCTTGTTTCAGTACAAGGAAACACACTCCCCCCTCCAGCCTCCTGGCCTCCCTCCAGCCAGCCCCTCACCTTGGTGCCTGGGAGCTGAGGACACCAGACCCCAGGAATGGCCGAGAACAGCTTCTTTGTGTCCCGTGGGCACGAGGCCGTGCACAGGGCAGGGTGTGATGGGTGTGTTCACACCCCGTGTGCCGGGGAGCGCCGTCCTGGCAGCCCGGCCTCGCGCTGAGCTCACCGGGGAACCGCAGAGCGCCAGGAGCCGCTGCACCGGGGGCTCGTACAGGGAGGCCTCGGGTGTTTGTCACTGGGACAGGAGGCCAGCAGGGCTGGCAGGGCAGGGTGTGATGTGTGTGTGTGTCAGCAGGCTGCAGCGGGGCTGGGCGCGTGCGAGCCCCGCCAGCCCGGGCCGTGCAGGAGGCACGGGGAGGGTGCAGGACGTGCGGGTAACACCTCAGCCAAGTCAGGACTCGTGTTCTCGGGCTTGGCACGACGGGCAGTGGTGGCCACGCTGCCAGGGGAGGGAGAACCCGCCGCGCTGCCTGCGGGACGCCGGCCAGGGTGGCCCTCACTGAGCTGCTGGAGTTGACAGCAAGAGTCTGTGGCTGCAGCAACACGGCTCCAAGCCCTTGGCAGATCAGCCAAGCTCAAGCCAAGCCCCACTGGCAGGAGCATCTTGTGGTTGCACCACTTGAGGCTTAAGGCTTAAAACTTAAGGCTGTGTTTTTTTGCATGACGCTGGCCTCTGGAGCAGCACCTCTGCCCTGTCCTTCGTTCCCTTCAGAGCCTGGGTTGGCCACACAGCCATTGCTGCTGGATGCAGGCAGCTCCCAGTAGACACATGCTTAATTAGCAAGGGGGGTTGGCATCTGCAGGAGTGCTAATTGAGCTCCTTATCAGAGCCCCTCTCTGCAGCCCGGTGTGGTACAGCATCTCACCGAGCAGCTGCACCAGCCCAGAGGGCTCAGGAAGAGCAGACAAGGCAGAGCAGAAATGCCTGTGGTATCTCTGTAGGATATAAAGGAATCAGCAGCCAGGCTAAGGAGGGTCAGACTCAGAAGTCCTTATCTCACTTCCCGAAAATAAGGATCATGAGTAAAGCACTCAAACATCATGAGCGTCATGTGAGGAAGATAAAAAACATGCTGTCTATAAATAAGTAACATGTTTTGAGCTTTCATTCTTAGTCTTAAGAGTTTTGTGCCTTTATAGATTTGTATTTTGGGTTATTTTCTCTGTATTGAGAAAGGATAGAAACATTCTTTTCTGGGTTTTAAATCTCTTAAAATGCAATGGACAATCTCAGCAGTCATTGGGTTCCAGGAAGTGAAGCATTAACATCCTCCTCTTGCTTTCTCTTCCTCCCCCAAGAAGCATCTTGAAACTAGTGATAAAACCCAGCCTTCAGCCAGCATTGGGTGGGGAGTCTACAAGGAAGGTATTGACATTTCATGAGGCCAAATGTTGATTGGTTTCTATCTCCCCCTGAAAGTTCCTTCAGGTCCCGGTAAGTTTGAATTTAGATGTAAACATTTAACCAGCATTACTTTATAGGGCTTTGTATGCTGTGATTTGCTGCAGAGGTGGCAGCATTTCTGGGCATGGATGGCTGATCCCTGCCAAGAGCATATGTGTTTGGATCTCTTTGTAACATCTTCAGGTAAAATATATCCTAGTGTTTCTGGAAATGCAAGTGTTTGTGTAAGATCTTACTGAAGGCACAGGTAAAAAAGAGGATCAGCTGTGAGACAGCAGCAGGGAGCTTGGAGCTCCTTTGGAAAGCACAGGGAGAAGATGAGGAAATGTCGTGAGGAAAGTTTATCACTAAACAAAACACCTCCAGGTTATAAAGGAGCTTCTGCCAGATCGTAGCTACCATATGGCATTCCAGGTTGTCTGATGTGGTTTCGTGCAATGACTGTAGGTCTGAGACCTTTTAGTTTCTGGCTTTGACTTCACCTCAGAGATCTCTGCCTTGGGCAAAGTGCTCAGAACCACTCTTTGGCCTCATTTATTTACTAATTATCAGAGTTGGCCTATTCTAGTGCAGCTCTATCCTCATCAGAGTGGAGAATGCCTGGCTTGCTCCTTGGCCCACAGGGCTGTAATAGATTTAAGTGGGGCAGGAGGATCTCCATGGATTGCTGCAGAATCCCACCTTGTTTTCGTGTGATCACTGTGATTTTCCCCTGGTTTGTCATGTAGATGCAGAATTGTGGGATGGTTTGGAATAGAAGGGACCTTAAACTCATCTCATTCCAACCCCCTATCATGGGCAGGAACACCTTCCACTAAACCAGGTTGCTCCAAGCCTTGTGTAACCTGGTCTTGAAGCCTTCCAGGCATGTGGAGTCCACAACTTCTTTTGGTAACCTCACCACCCTTATGGTAATGGATTTCTTTCTAATACCTTATCCAAACCTATCCTCCTTCAGCTAAAAGCCACATCCCCGTCCCTCCCATGGTCTCTCCTGCCACTGGCCACCCCGTTGATGTCCCATTAGGTCCTAGGCTGCTCCTTGTCTGTTTTTGCTGAAGGTTTCCAGCAAGATGTGAATGCTGGGTTTGCACAGACACAGGTCTTTGCACTCCCTTCTCTTAACTGTCCATTCCTGGGAATAAAAGAACAAAACTAACCCCCAGCACTCTGCACAGTGCCATTAACTGGCTATAAAAGTGTTTTGCTGCAGAGGCTGGGTGGTCAAGTGGTTTGAGAACAAGATTGGAAACCATCATCTCCCGAGTTTCCAAACTGTTCATGTCACTGAGCCTCTCCGGGGCACGATGCTTCACCCCATATGTCTCTGTTTACTGTCGATAAAACAGAGCTATTAATACTGCTGTGCTTCAGGGTGATCTTTTGGACTGTAATTAATGTTAAAACCGTCTGAGGTCACAGGCTGGAAGGAGCTGGAGAGGTGCAGTGGCTGTGTGCTGCTGGGCTGCCAGCCTCCGCCACAGCTGGGGCGATTGGTGCTGAGCCCAAAACATCTCATTCACAAGGAATGGAGATGAAAGAGTTTCCTCTAAGGTTCTTGAAAGAGGACTGGCTCCAGGTGAGGTAAAGCAATTGGGTTTGTTCTCAAAAAAAGAATTTTTGACAAGATCAAAACCACTTTGATTCTGATGTTTTTCCATTTACATTGTTGTGGGGTTTTTTTTCCTTACATCATAAAAAAAAAAATTAAATTAAGGCTTGTTTTTTGACATCTATTTTTTAACCCAGGCTTGACCAGGAGAGATGCTCTTGCTCTTGGCAGCTGAGTGACTTTGTTCCTGTGTGAGCTGGGCAGAGGAGAGAAGTGCAGTCAAAAGGCTCACACAGGTCTTCAGCATCACCCAAAGGGGTGGATGTGCTTCAACACCCAACCAATCCTTCTGACCCCACTGACGATGGAATAGGTGAAATGGGCACTAATTGCTGAATATTACAATTATGTTTTGATGAAAGTCTTCTGTTTTCCAAGGAAAGTGCTCTGGCACAGATTGCCTCAGAGCTAATGGAGCCAGCCTGAGCTGCTGCAGGCAGAGCAGAGGTTACACATTAGCTCTGCTCACCCTTCTCCCAAAGCAAACACAGCAGCACAGCCACTGTGGCTCAGCAGGTGACCCCAGGATGGGCATGGGGAGCAGCTCCAGCAGCTCCCTGATGTCAAACCCTCTTCCTGCTTGTTGTGCTTCTGCTGATGAGCAAGAAGAGCCCTGCAGTGTGTGGGCAGCAGGACTGCTGGGGTCCCTCCCCTGTTCTCCTGCTGCAGCTCCTCACGTCCTGGGGCTGGAGTCCCCCTGCCCTGCCCTGTTGGGGCACCTTCCCTGCTCCCTGCAGGAGACTCCTCACTCCCCTTGAACCTCCTGCCTGCTGAAGGGAGGGAAAGGACTGGTGGCACCTTCAGGATGGGATGCAAAGCCCTGCAGTCAGACTCCTGCGTGGAATCCTGTGTTGGCCTCTGCTCTGTGTGCCCCTCAGTGAGAGCAGCCTGTGTGTGGTTCTCATGATGTGGCACAGTGGGGCTGTCCTTCTTGCGATGCTCCTGCTGTGAGCAGTGCTCCTGGTGAATTAAGGGAAATTATATCATACCAGAAGGATTAAATAGCATCTCCTTGGGTGAGCCTTGAGCCAGTGCCTCCCCTGCCTGCCCCAGCTTCGTGGAAATGGGAGTTGTCCCTGCACACAAGTGAGCTCCTTGGCATTCTGCTGGCATCCTTTCAGACAGCAAGTATTGTTAGGGAGTAATGCTAATTGCTTGGAGGGAATCTGTCCTGTGCTGGGAATTGCTACCGTGCAAATGTCAGTTCTTATCAGCCACATGTGGGATGTGCAGGGCCTGCAGGGAGGAGAGAGGGGGCTGGCAGTGCTGATGTGTGGGGTGAGGAAGAGGGAGGCATTGCTTCTGTCACCCCCAAGGATGCTAAGGACTTAGAACCATTCCTTAAATAAACATTCCTCAGGGTCTCAATCCCATTTAAGCTGCTTTTATGATACTCCTTGCACTCACTTGCAAGAGCTGGTCAGTTTTACCTTAGGCTAAAGAGGGGTGGTGTGTTATTTCTCAGGCTGGGTACCCCACCACCAGGCATCTCAGACCTCTGAGGGGTTCAAACCAGCCCCTGCACTTTGTCAAAGCCAGTCTGAGTTGCCATGCCCAGCTCGGAGTGAATAAATATGAACTGATGCCCTTTGGGAGAGTGGACAGAAGATTGTCACCCCTGCTGGGCAGAAGCATTCTCATCTTGGAGCTTTGATGCTCTGAGCAGGACTCTAAGCTCAGCATCCCGGGACGTTCCATGCAGCCACAGCCTGTTTATTCAATGCTCCATCGGGCACAAAAGCCATATTTTACTGTCAGATGCTCTCCATTAGCTTCAAGTGTGAAATTATCATTCCCACCCTTTTTCCAGCCCCACCCTTGTGAGGAAATGAGGGAGCAAACAACTCAAGGGCAGTTCACAGGATGAGTACGAGCTGTCACTTGTCAGCACGGAGCCCACTTATGGCAAGAATCACTGCCCTGCTCCCCGAAGGGCCAGAGGGGAGCCCTGCTCACAGACACCACTGTGTTATAATGGTCACATCAGTGCTTGGCAGAGCAAGCCAGAGCTGTTTGCATCTCTCTGCAGTTGGGAGGATTCAGGATGCAGCCCCACAGGGGTCCCTGGGATGAGGGGAGAGGAAATGGAGCCCCACAGACTGCAGAAAGGGGTGAAGTGGCCTGTCCCCTCAGCCCTGGCTCCTGTCCCTGGGTTCTCCTCTGTTCCAAAAGATCATCTCACATCTCCTCGAGGTGCCAAAACTGACTGATAGCACCTGGACCACATTCTTCCTTTCTCTTCTAAAGGCTGCTTCTCTTAACCACCTGGTGGTGTGGGACTGAGGGATCAAGACATTGCTTTCCTTTTGCTTCCTGCCTTCCAGATTCACCCTGTATGCCGTGGATACACGAGGGAGACACTCAGAGCTGAGCACGGTCACGCTGAGGACAGCCTGCCCGCTGGTAGACGACAGCAAGGCAGAAGGTCGGTGTTCAGGTGCCTGGTGTTCCCCACCAGGAGACATTTCCTGCTAATTCTGATCTTCTCTTCACTGTGCTCCCACAAACCTGTCCAGGCCCTTCTCTTCCAGTGGGAGGGCTCCTTTAAATTTACCTGCTGGCACAGGGACGTTTATTTGGGAAGGGGTGACAAATTGCAGGAGTGTCCAGGGGTAGAGTCCCCTTGGCTGGGCAGATGATGAGTCTGTGATGCCTCACAGGCATCCCTCCCATGCATGGCTGTGGGAGCTGGTGCAGTGTGTCTGATACAAGTCCCCTGGAAAAAGAGCAATCCCTTCTCACAAACCTGAGAGAAGCAGCCCTGGCTGGGCCAGGCAGGGCACTTTTGGCTCTGGGTGTTTGAAGGGATGCTGGGGGCAGCTGGATCAGTTTGGAAACAGAAATGTCGATAAAAGCCCAGCTACTTTTGCACATTTGCATTGTTCAGTTTTGAAACTGATCCCACTTGTCCTTACACCCACACCAGAGCACCTGGCTGCTTTCAGATTTAAAAGGATTCCTCTATGTGACCATCATGTTACTTGATCTCTTGCTTGCTTGCTTTCTATTGGGAATATCACACAGAAAGAAAATTTGGTTAATGCTTAGTTCCATGTTCAATAAGAAAAGCATTCCCATGGAAAAAACAGCAAACAGGAGACTGAAGGGAAAGAAGGAGATGCAGGTTTGTGCATTTCTCATCTCCAAAAAGAGATTTTTTTTTTCTACAGCAGAGGTTGACACTCTTGTTAAACACATCTGAGCTGCTCCAGCCCATGCCCACAATGACGAGGTGCTGCATTTGTGGCTGAAGGGCCATCCTAGGATCAAGTGTTGATTTCTTCCTACTCTTTAGCACCATAGCTGTGAATGGCTTTTGGTTTGGTGAATTTGCCTGTCCAGCTTGCCTGTCCTTCCTGGGAGGATAAGGCTGTCTGCCTGTCCTGGCAGCTTTTTGCCTCTCCTCCTTCTGCTCCTTCATGGAGTATTGGTGGAGCCTTTGGAACAGCTTTGCTCATGCAGGGCACCCATTGCAGGATCAGCCTGAGGAATTGCTGAATGCCCTACAGTCACTGAACCCTGCTGCAGGGAGTCCCAAGGGACTGGCAGCCACCCCTGCCCCTGCTCTCCCCATGTTAGCACCTTCAGCTGGTCATTAATCCCATGCCCTGATCCTTTCCAGAGATAGCTGACAAAATCTACAACCTCTACAACGGCTACACGAGCGGGAAGGAGCAGCAGACAGCCTACAACACCCTGATGGAGGTCTCTGCTTCCATGCTCTTCCGAGTCCAGCACCACTACAACTCCCACTACGAGAAGTTTGGAGACTTTGTGTGGCGCAGTGAGGATGAGCTGGGGCCCAGGTACCTGTCCCTTCCCTGTGTCCTACCCTGCCCCATGCCCAGAGCACCCCTCTGCTTGGCCACTGGGGATGTGACCCCCCTGCCTTCTCCTTGGAGCTAAGAGAAGTCCCCTTTTGGTGTTCTCCAAGCTGTCCTGCACCCCCTTGGACCACCAGGTCCTGCTCAGTGCTTGGATGAATGCTGGTGGGACACCAGGCAGCTGGGTGGTCTTTGCATGAGTGTTTATGTCACCCAGCCTGAACCAAGTGGGTGATGCTTCAAATGAACTGGGGGCTTGGAAACACTGAGGAGTGGGAGCAAAGGGTGTAATATAGGCCTGGAAAAGCTTTTCCTTCTCCCTTTGTTCCTATCTGCTTGTTGGATGTGGCTGAGGATCTCTCCATAGTGCCAGGATGACAGCTCACAACTGTTTACACCCCTCCTGGACATAGATCCAAGCTGACCTGGGGCTTGTCCTGCAGAGATGACCTTGGTCATAGTTTTTTTGGTAGTCCATTGGCCTCTGGCACAGAGCCATTCTCATCCTTCCCCCTGCCTTCCCTCTGATGGCACTGCAGGCTTGTTTGTCCTTTGCAATTATTCCTTTTTCTCTGATCCCTGGGAGCCATCAGCTTCTTACACATCTTTATTTCCCCTGTTACTTGAGATCCACCCCACTGAAGGATGCTGTCTAACCCAATACCTGCATCAAGCTGTGGGACAGCAGGGTGACATTTAATCTGCCAGTTCCAGGGCCCAGCTACATCTGGAGCCCATGGTTAATTTGGCTGCTGTCTGTTGTCCTCACTGAGTCAGGGGAGCTCCTCACAGCACTCCTCTGCCCTGTTCTGTACTTGGGAAAAACATGACTTGCAGCCAAGGGGATGAATTTATAAAAGCCAAGGCAGCCAGTGCCAGGCTCGTGACAAGAGCAGAGCTCTGCCACCCAGCCTGGCTTCTAAGGGAGCTTGGACAGAAGCAGAGGATTTTTTTTTCTTTTTTTTCTTTTTTTTCTTTTTTTTTCTTTTTTTTCTTTTTTTTTTCTTTTTTTTTTCTTTTTTTCTTTTTTTTTTTTTTGCCAAGGGAGGCCATCTCATAACAGGATTTTAATTGACAGGCTGTTCCCCTTCCCAGGGGGACACGCATTTCTGTACCTTGAAATGTTTATCAGATGAGCCTCGGCTTCACAGTGAACGCTCGCTCATAAAACGGAGCGACAAGAGGGGAGTCGGCTGCCTCCGTGTAATAAATACATCACACTGAGGTCCTCGTGAGCCCAGTTTCCATGAAAGCCACAGGTTACTGCAAACAGCTGCTGACAAGAAGACACACTGACAGCCAGATGTCCCAACCAGACCGTTTACATTAAGGAGACATTAAAAACTTAGCTCATAGGTGGCCCTAAACCAGCACTTTCCGTGGTCAGCAGCATCGCGACACCTGGCTTGCCTCATCCTGCTCATCTCCTCTAGCAACAGCAGCCCCTTTCCTGCTCCCCCCATTCCTCTCACAGACACTGAGTGAATCTCACACAGATAATTTGTTCCAACAAGACAGAAGAATCTGTCTAAATAAGTGAACTTTCATGCTACTGTGCATCTAGACCTCTGGATCTGTGCAGCCAGCTTGCTTCCTAACACAGCCATGGGAGAGGTCACTGTTATTTTCTCTTACTGTGCTTTCAGGATGATTCTTCTGACCATTGCAGGAGGGGGCAGAACAAATAATTAAGTTTTATCTTCTTTCCATGCCCCTATTTGTGGCTACCAGCAGCACAGGGTCAGTACGTGGCATCAGCTCAGGGCTCACAACCTGTCCCCTGCTCCAGCCAGTCACCCAGGCAGGCAGCTGGGCTGGCCAAGGGACATGAAATGCATCTCCAGAGCAGCTGACTTCTGGTACAAGGGGGAATGCAATGTTCTGATGGCAGGCTGTGATAAGAGGCCATCAAGTCCTGGACTCACTGTCCTTGCACACAAGGGTCTGAAAGACCCAGGTCAGTTCTCAGTAGAGTGGAAAATCTGAATTTATGACAAAACCACCTCACACAGGAACACAGCAGCCAGGCAGCCACCCTCTCCCTGCAGTTTCAGGAATCTCATCTTCCCTTCCAGCCCAGGTATCATTTTTTAGTGGCTCCATCATGCCGTTTCACCCTCTTTCAGTACTTCCCTCTGAGGTAAGGCAGGGCAGGGTTTGGCTGGCTCTGGATATATTTTCATCCCATATCAGCCCTCAAGGTGAGTGTTGGCTGTCCCCTGTGCAGCTGGAGGGGAAGAACATCCCAGCAGGAGCACCCTGGCACTGGGCAGAACAGGAAGCTCTTCTTGGGCAAGTCCTTGCAGAGCTGGGGCTGGCAGCAGGGACCTCAGTGGCCTGTCCCCTGTGCAGTGGGAGCACTGGTTCATGCAGGAGCTCTTGGAAAGTGCCCTGGCAGCAGACACCCATCCCTTCCTTTTCCTCTCCCCCACCACACCACGAGGCACTGCAGAGGGAAGTGGCTGCTTAGAGCTGTCACTATTTTTAAATTCCCCTCTTCATCATTTATGACTGTGCTGTGACCTCCTAAATCCACCACCTAAGTGCAGTCCAGAACCAGTCCCTGGCTCCTGTGGTGGGCATGTGGTGGGGGAGAGGGCACTGCTGGCCCACACCACCATGGGGGCATCCCCATCTGGGCTGTAGGTTGAGGGGGAAGGGGGTCACTTCACTGCTCTGGGGACTGAGAGCTCAGGGTCCAGCCACAGGCAGCCAGGAGAGTGACTCCCCTCTCGCTCCCCTGCCGTCCCCTCCCAATTCCTGCCCTTTAATAAGGCAATAAATTGCCATTTCTGGCAGGGATGAGGTTGGTCAGCATTTAGGAAGATTTCATTTCCAGTATTTGAAAAGGTGGTCGTTCTGACCCGACAGCCCTCCATAGGGAGCACTTGGGTAATACCCGGGGCTTGATTTATGGTGTTAAATTGGCAGCCCAAGAACTGCTCCTGTAATTTATTACCCAGTCTTCACCAGAAAGCCTCTCTCTCTTTCTCACCCCTCCCCTCACCCACTCTGTCTCTCCTCCTCCTTATTTTTTTTAAGAGGGAACAGCTGACAGCCAAAAGCTAAACCTAACATTTACACATGACTTCATTATCCCGCTAAAATAAATGACTCAAAGCAGTGAGACCCATCAAAACTGGAGCTTTGGCACTGGACATCAAAAGCCAGGGGCCTGATTCCCTCTCCCCATCACCCTGTCTCCTCTGTGACCACAGTTCAGTATCTCACAGGGCCAACTCGTCATGTGCCACATCCCATCCTTAAGCACAGGTTTTTCCTGGGATTGACTGCGCAGAGTGAGCTGTGGATGCAGCAGGTGTGTGGAGACAGCTCCAGGAGAATCACAGCCTCTGGCACAGCAGGCATCAGCAGGCTGGGCTGGTTTGACCCCCAAATTTCTTGCCATCCTTGAAGTGCTTCTCACACATAGGAATATTTGCCTGGATAAGAGGTCTGAGTATATGTCAGGAAGCAAGGACAACATGGTGAGTTCTAGCAGTATCCAGGAAATCATTAAAGTTTAGTGGAGCAAGTAATGAAAACGGGAAGGTAGAGAAGGCCAAGGGAAATGGAGGCAAAGGCAGGTTGTGGGAGAAAAGTGAGAAATGGGTGAGGAAAGCTGTGGAGGGTAGAGGAAGTGGTAAGCAGGGAATAGAGGAAGGGCAGAACATGGCTAGCAGCCACTGGCCAGCTGAGACACCCCCTCCTTGTGTTGTTGGTTACCCACCACAGGGGTTTGGCTCAAGGGCTGTTCATGGCCACTCCTCATTGCTGCCCTCTTGCTGTGGCTGGGAGAGGCCTTGTGGTGAACTGGGATAGTAACAAGTTTGGGGGGAAAATCCAAAGATTGCTTGTTTGGTCTCTGAATAAACAACTTCCCCATGTTGGCACAGTGTTCAGCTCCACGGACACCAGCACAAGCACAAGCTAAAGGTCTGGGGAAGGGCCAGTGCCCCATTTTGGCAGTAGAGCTGCTTTATGGTAAATCAGGGTGATTATGGAGTTGTGGCCTCAGAGAGATAAGAGTTCTCCTCTTGAGGGTGTTCTGCTGAGTGATCTCCTCCTGAGCATGGGCAGCTGACACAAAAGTCCATCCCATGAGGTGATGTGGGTCCTGCACTTGTTCAGCCTTCCCTGAAGGGGAGAACCAGTGCAGATGTTAAGAAACAATCTCCCAGCATGAGGATGGGGAGCACTGCAAGGATCACTGGCTCCTGACTCTAGGAACGGGTCAGAAGAAATTCATCCAGGCAGGTAGATCCCAGCAGGAAGTGGCACTGGTGATGGCTTTTGGACCCTTCCAGCTACAATGACTGTGAATCATTAAGTTTGGCAGCTGTAGTGACAATCACTACAGAGTTTGGTTTGCTGCTGAGCTGAGCTTGAATCAATCAGTCTTCACCGAAAGCACCTAATGCCATCATGGAATTTGTAGCTCCAGGAGGCACACATCCAGCAGCACAGGACCTGCTCCTGGCAGTGTGTCAGCTCTTGGTGTGTGGTGGGAGCAGCAGATGCTGAGGAAGGTCAGGTGGCTGCTGTGGAGAGTAACGTGAGTGGAGGTGTTGTGTCAGAGCTGGGCACAGCTCAGCCCATGGCGTCATTATTATGGATGTGTGTGTAGCTAACGAGGCTCGAATTGCCCAGCCTGGCTTGTGTCTTTGTGGACTAAATCCATAAATGGACATCATGGAGTGTTGGCCAAGAAGGGCCAACTTCCTTTGTTCTTCCTTTGCCCTCAAAGCTGACCCAGAGCACATCACCCTGGGGAGGAGCGGGGCAGTTTTCCATGTGCAGCCCTGGAGGAGCAGTGGTTTCCTCCAGCCTTTCATCCAGTGCTCCCACCCCGGAGGAGGGCTCTGAGCTGTCTGGGGGTGCCAGGATGCCCTCTCGCCTCCTGCCACCATCTCTGCCCTCTGCTCTGGCGCTGAGGTGACCCTGACCAGCCCTTCCCTGGTCAGGGTCCATCAGGTTCCCGACGCTCCCCCTGGGCTGGGAGCTCAAAGCCCGAGCTGCAACACCACTGAGCTTTCATAATCAAATAATCCCCATGTTTATGCCTGGCTGACTGACAGTGCTGCCCCTGACATGTCATTATCGGGAATTTACATTCCTGCAGGAACTGCGAAATCCTCGACTCCTGAATCCAGAGCTCTCCTGTGGCACCAGAGGGAGAGGAAATAATCTGTGATCTTGAAACTTTCAGACCACTGAAGTAAACCCTCTTCCTTCCCTTTGTTTGGTTTAGCACTTTGCAGACTCCCACAAGGGGATTCTTGGTTTCTTACGGGTTTATTTTGTTTTGTCTCAATGTGTTGTTCTTTTTTTCCTCACTCTTGTACTGTCAGCCCCTTTTGGGCTGTTCATCTCCTAAAGACTTGGGAAATGAGGAAAGGGAGGGCTGTGCTCATCAGTCGGGGCAGGAAGGTGCTGCGGGTCTCACCAGGGTGCCAGGTGGGGCCAGCTGGAGCTGGCCAGGGTCATATGGTGCTAGTGACAATCTAGCTGGGGTACACGGTCCCCAGGGCACACAAGCTGCTCCAGTGGGTCAGACCTGAGGTCTTGGTGCTGTGAAATGGTAGACATACCCAGAACTTTGGGAAAAACAGAGCTTCTCTCCCCTTTGAAAAGGAAAGACAATGTCTTAGCGATGGGTCTTGTCCGTTCTTGCCACAAGACAGAGTTGGTGGCAGAATGCAGAAGTCCTGACTCCTGGTCTCCCCTGTGCCTTGCTCGCCCTGCTCTGTTCCCATCTGTGTCCCCTCAGGAAGGCTCACCTGATCCTGAGGAGGCTGGAGAAGGTCAGCAGCCACTGCTCGACGCTGCTGCGCAGTGCCTACATCCAGAGCCGCACCGAGACCATGCCCTACCTGTTCTGCCGCAGCGAGGAGGTCCGGCCGCCCGGCGTGGTCTGGTACAGCATCCTCAAGGACACCAAAGTCACCTGCGAGGAGAAGATGGTCTCCATGCTGCGCAACACCTACGGGGAGTCCAAGGGGCGGTGAGGGAAGGAGCAGGCCTGGAGCTGTGGGAGGCAAAGGGACTCCGAGGAGTCCAGGACTCGTGGTGTGCTGAGTGGCTGGTGGGGTTTGGGGTCGGGTGATGTTCAGAGGGGGTGGAAGGGGACAGCGAGGCCAAACAGGACTTTCTCACACAGACAGCAGAGAAACAAGAAATGAGCAAGCTGGACTTTAATTTCTTTTCCTTTTTTTTTTTTTTTAATTTTTCAAGAGCGGAAAAAAAGAAAAAAAAAAAAAAAGAGAAATTACCTAATTTGACTCAGCATAAAAAAGCCTCTCCTTTTTAATCTTTTCTTACTGAATTTCCTGGACTACACGCTCCAAAACCGTGGGAGGAGGAGATACCCACTCGAGGCCAGGGCCAGGCGGAGGGGAGCAGGGTGATCCCCTCCCTGCCTGCCCTGCTGCCCTGCCACCGGGCAGCAGCGGTGGGGCGAGCGGCCCCGGGGCCAGGGTGGCCGAGGACGCCAGGAGAGGTGGCGTGGGTGGCCGGTGCCACCAGCGAGGGTCCCGGGGCAGGGAGGCGGGCGGGTGCCCGGGACGCTGCAGGCAAGCTGGGCGTGTGTACCGCTCCGAGCGGGCGGGGTGGCTCCGGGCGCAGCCTTCGTTCGCAAGGCTCCCGGCAGCTTGTTCTGTGCATTAAAGATTCATTTTAAGTCCATTCTTGCTGCCTCCCTGGTGTTCCTTCCTGACGCGGCCTCACTGAAAGAAACGGGCAAGGAGCCCTGCTCCTTTTTGATGCCTTTATTAAGGAATCAGCTTTGGGTGGGGCCCAGGGGTCGTGCACACCGCCGCTGCTCCCTTCGGCGATGTGCAGGGGGAGGTGGGCAGCTTTGATACACAGCTGGGGCTGCCGTCCTCACAGGTGGGACTGGGAAGGTGATTTGGGCTCCTTGTCTGATGATGTCCTGCAGATGGAGAACTCTTAGGTCATGGTGACCATGTGGAGTTGCTTTGGTTGGTGGTCTTGATGGTCTTGTCCTCTCCGCTGCTGCGCCAGTCTGGGGGAACTATTTCTAGTCTCAGATTTTGCATTGGCTCGTTGTCTCAGGGGTTTTTTCTTTTTAAGTAGTACCCAGTGTCGCAGTGTCCCTTCATTTGCATACTGTGCACCATTTTGGGGAGCAGCAGAGGTAATACCAACGAGTAACAAAAAGGACACAAGTAAGGGACTGTTGGGTGGGGTAATTAACAATATGGGTGATTCACATTTGACAATTAACATACATGGTAACATTTAACAATTAGCAGAACATGGTGACAATCGATTAACCTATAAACTTGTCCATAACACTCACCTCTGCTTGGGCCTCTCTGGGGCTTCACTCCTGGGATGTGGCTGGGATGAGGGAGCCCGAGATGGATGCATGGAAAGGAAGGAAGAGTGCAGCCTTTTGCACAGGGTCCTTCCCTCCTCAACACCCAGCGTAGCCACTGGTCCCAGTGGGAGATGGAAGCGTGTGGGAAAGCCCAAGAAGAAAGCCAGGGGCTAAAAAGACATGGAGAATCTGGTTTATTTTACTGTCAGATGTGGGTTAGGCTGGCTCGGGCTCCCTGTGGGTAATGGATTTCTCAGCCTGGTAGCCAAACCAAAAAGTGCAGGAGGGTGAGAGGGGAAAAAATACAAAAATCAGATCAGCTCAAAGCTATTGCTTTTTCTTTTTTAAAGCAGAACAATGAACCTGGAGAGGGAAAAGGGAAAAGTGTGGGTTGAATGAATCAGTTTAGTTAGCCCATAGCAAATAGTTTTGTTTAGTTTTTCAGGTTAGTTAACCCTTTAACATCAAATCAAACAAACAGGAGGTGAGTTTCAAAGCAAAAATATTTGGAAACCAAACAACAGTGCAGAATTTGATGTGGAGAAGCTTCAGCCAGAGACTTTTTTCTTCCTGAGCTAAACATATTTGCCTGATTTGCACCCACTCAAATAATTCTGATTGTTTCTGCTGAGCTGCTCTTTTTTGTCCCCCTCTTTGGTTATGTTTCTTCATTTGAGTCACATTCATACATTTTGGGAAGGACTCCAGCACCTTCAGCACCTGCTGAAGTTCACAGAAAGCTTTGCTGTGACATTGCAGCCTGTAAGACAAGCTCCAAAGCATTGCAGGTTGCCTGAGGTCTTAATTTTTAAGCTAAATCCCTTTTTCTGATGGAGAGAGAGAGGAGGATGACACTGAGGGCTCTGGGCTGCCTGTGTGTCACTGACGTTTGTACCACACTGAAAACAAAGACCAAGGGGGGACCATGACACCACCAGGGGTTAAAATCTGAATGCCCAGCACAGCTGCTGCCTCTTTACCATCCCTTTGCCCTTTGGGGGTGACTGGTAGCCTTGGATTTTGGTTGTGGGGATGAAGGAGTTGACTGATTTGTTGCAGTCAAATTAAGACTTCGCATTTGCCTGGTTGGAGCTGCAACAACACACAAAAAAACCCTTGGAATGCCAACGTGGTGGTGCCTGGCCAGTGCCCAGGCTGGTGTCAGACCAAGGTGCCCATTCCATGTGCCACCAGGACACAGTGTGCACACTTCAGGGGGGTGAAAAACCCCCAAATCTCTCTTTGGAGCCACTGATGCAGAGTGGCTGGGACTGATGGGCAGTTGTGAGTGCCACAATATGAGGAATATCTAAAGCCATTGGAGAATGTCCAAAGCAGGGGCACAAAGGTGGTGAAGAAGGGCAGAAGCCGTACAAGGAGAGGCTGAGATCACTTTGTTCAACCTAGAGATGAAGAGTCTGAGGGGATATCACATTTTGCAGCTTCCTCACAAGGGCCAATGGAGATGCAGGCACTGAGCTCTCCTCTCTGGTGACCAGTGACAGTTGCTGAAGGAATGGCATGAATATGGCCCAGGACAGGCTCAGGCTGCAGAGCAGGGAAAGGCTCTTCCCCCAGAGGTGCTGGCACTGCCCAGGCTCCCCAGGGAATGGGCACGGCCCCGAGGCTGCCACAGCTCCAGGAGCCTTTGGACAGCGCTGCCAGGGATGCCCAGGGTGGGGTTGGTGGGGTCTGTGCAGGGACAGGGGCTGGGCTCTGGTGCTTTTGGGTCCCTTCCCACTCAGGATAGTCCACGATTCTGTGACTCTGTGACCATCCCCTCCTGGCATCGGCAGAGCGGGCAGTGCCACCTCTGCCTGTAGGACAGGTCCCCTGGGACACAGGGCAGGGCACAGCACAGGCCAAGGCTGCCAGGACCAGCAGCAGCCCCAGGGAGCTTGGCTGGTCCGTCCTGTCCCTGCTGCTCACCGGGTGCAGCTCCAGGTGCTTTGAAGCTGACTTGTTTTCTCAAGGCTCTGGCCCACAGCTGTGCCGTTCCCCTACTTTATAAACACAGGGGTTTATTTTGTTTTTGTTTGCTTGGCTGGGGGATGATTCATTTCTCTTGGAAGCCCCGTGCAGCACACGGTGATGGGGAGCAGCTCTGTGGCCTCGCTGCAGGCAAGAGCCAGTGCTGGCCAGCCTGAGGGACAAATTGCCTGTGTTTTTGTAAGTGACTGGACTGGAGGTGTGACAGGGATAATGCTGCCCCTGGGATTCCTCTCCATTGTGAGTGTGGTGCTAGGTGTTAGGAACAGGAGATGCCAGCCAAAATACAAGGCAACCAGCTGGCTGGCTGCCCCTCAGTGTGTTTTTCTCCACTCTGACACTGTGAGCTCCCCCACAGTGGCGTTTTTTTGCACCTGGGATGCCCATCCCTCACAGAGCTCCAGGGAAAGGACAGAGCTGCAGCATGGGGAGGTTTTGTTGCAGATGATGATAGAAAGGAGACCTTCAGCTCTTGTAGCCCTGACTGAGAACATAACAGGAGCAGCACAGGGACGGGCTGGTTGTCCCCTGGATCCACACTGCAGCTGTGTCCATTGCAGAGGTTTAGTTTGCTTATTTTGGAAGGCTGCTGAGGAGCTTTGCTTTGCATTCGTGGTGAGACTGGCTGCTCAGGTGGGTACACGGACAGAGTGAGTTGTGTGTGAGCCTGTGTTAATATGTACAGAGCAGGTGGAAGAGTCTAGACTCTGGGCTGCAGAGTTTGATGGCCATTAACCTGTTGTGAAGCACACCTAGCTCCCAGATCAAAGCCAGGAGAGCCTCTGGGCCGTGATGCTACCTGGCACAGCGCACCCAAGCCAAACAAAACGGAGGAATTTGTTGAGGTTACACATCCTCCAGCACACAGCTGAAAGGAAGGGTCTGTATTTTCTCCCTGGAAACTTTGGAGAATGTAACCCTCTGGCTTTCAAGATAAACAGTTGTAGTCATAGCCCAGCAATGCTGGCAGATGGACCTGTGCCCTGTAGTGTACACACATACACACTCACAGACACACACACACACACACACACACAGACCCCTGCCACTCCTCTGACTCTCTCAGGGAAAATGGATCCTAGCTCCAAAGCAAATTGCTGCTGCCCCAGGAGCTGGTTCCTTTTGCCAGCCAATGCCCTGACTTTGCTGTGCCTGGGCTTTGGCAGACCAGAGGTGATGCTGTCCTGGGTGGGAGAGCACAAGGGGTGGATGAAACATGAGAAGCAAGTGAGGAGAGGGACAAAAAGATGCCTTCCTCCATGCTTAATAGATAAACTACCCACATCCCTTTCAAAAGCTGAGATTATTTCCCTAATGACATTGCTGGGAAGGGTAACTTGGCTTCAGTGCTCCTGGATGGAGTGATCAGGTTTAGGGTGAGTTAAAGGTCAAAAGGAGAAACCTTCTCCATGTGTCTTTGCAGTGAGTGTATGTGCAGGTAACAGCACTGATAGAGCAGCCGTGGGTGCCTCCTGCACAGCCCGGCCCTATTTCCCCCATCCATGCACCCCAACACCCCATAAACTCCAGCTCAGCATGGGGAGAGGATTTCCCTGCAGAGAAATCTTTAACAAGCATTCGCTGCCACTTCCAGCATCCTCTGAGAGTCCCACCAGACACATGCCCTTCTTGAGGGCACCCCAAATCTGCCACTTGCCTGGCAGCTCAGAGCTGGTGACAGCTGCAGGTCCCCTCCCAGGGCTGTGTGGGGCTGTTCCCTCCGGAGGAGCCTGAACAATTCCCATTGTCCCCACGGCCATTGTTCCCCCCGCCCTGGTCCCGGCTGCAGCTGGCACGGCACACAGAGGGGCCGATTGTTTGGGTTTCTGTGCTGCTGAGGGCACACCACCACTCCGGGACAGCTTCTTCCCACGGCAGAGGCCTCTGGAGTCAAGTGCTGCATTTGCTCCTTTATTTATTTATTTGGTTTCTTCTTTTCTTTTTCTTTTCTTTTCTTTTCTTTTCTTTTCTTTTCTTTTCTTTTCTTTTCTTTTCTTTTCTTTTCTTTTCTTTTCTTTTCTTTTCTTTTCTTTCCTTTCCTTTCCTTTCCTTTCCTTTCCTTTCCTTTCCTTTCCTTTCCTTTCCTTTCCTTTCCTTTCCTTTCCTTTCCTTTTCCTTTCCTTTCCTTTCCTTTCCTTTCCTTTCCTTTCCTTTCCTTTCCTTTCCTTTCCTTTCCTTTCCTTTCCTTTCCTTTCCTTTCCTTTCCTTTCCTTTCCTTTCCTTTCCTTTCCTTTCCTTTCCTTTCCTTTCCTTTCCTTTCCTTTCCTTTCCTTTCCTTTCCTTTCCTTTCCTTTCCTTTCCTTTCCTTTCCTTTCCTTTCCTTTCCTCGAATCTCCTCTCCTAGAATCTCCTAGAATCTCCTCTCCTCATTTTCTTTCCTTCTCATTTTCTTTTCTTTTTTACTTCTAAAATTTTCCCTGGTTGGATGGGACTCTGCTGAGGGAAGAATCCAGAGGAGTGCCAGTGGCTGTCCTCACCATCCCGGCGGGTTCCTGGGGGGACAAAGCCTTGCAGTGCCAGTAAAGCTTGGCATGACAGTGCCCTGTGGTGCCACAGATGACTCAGTAGCCTGCAAACTCACACCTTGTTCCCTGGGAGGATGTAAACCACAATTTGTACCTGCTGGGCCAGGGGCAGGATTAGCTGTCCAGAAGCTGAATATCCTGGTGTGAACTGATGTTTGCACTGTGGGACATGAAGGAAGAGGTTTCTGTTTTATTTTCCTAAGCACACATGGCCTGACTGCCTCCCTGAGTGTTGGTGGTGACGATGTTAAACCAGGTCCGTGGCTCACAGTGCCACCATGGCCAGGTGACATTCCCTGGGCAGCTCTGGCCTTGCCAGTGCCCCTCACAGCACTGGGCTGGGGGCACAAAAATCTGCCAACAGACTCCTGATCCTGGGCACCACGAGCTGCCAGGGCTTCAAGGATTGGTTTGAACCACTACAGTGTGCTTCAGCTTTGGCATTTCCTACTGTGCTACGAGGGTTGGGAGGATTTAAGTGCTTGGGTGGAAAGTTTGAGCATTGCAGTAGCAATAAAGCGTTCAAAAAAAAAAGAATTCTCTTTTCCTTCCCTGCACCTGCCCACTGTCCCATCTCTCCAAGCCTCTTTAGCAGACACTGTGGCATGGAGCCTTATGGAAGCACAGCACCACCAGGGCTTGGGAAAACCCATGTTATAAGGGTGATGTTTGGAAAAGAACAGGTCTGTGTTACAAGGTGAGTGCCCAAAGACAGAGGGGGGTTTTGACATTCAGCCAGAAACATCCCCCTATCTCAACTCTTTCATCAAAAATTCCAGTGGACTTGAAGCACAAATTAGTTAATTGCTGTGGGCTGGATGAGGATAGAGGGGAGCAGCAGTGATCATAGTTATGGGGCTTTTAGGTTTTTTTTAAAAAAAAATATGACTGGGGAAGTGATTCATAAGTTAAAAAAACTGGCAGATAACATCTTAAAATCAGCGCAAGGAGGGTGGCTACAAGGGATGATGTCGCTCTTTGGATTAGTTCTTCATTCATCATAAGTAAAATGATCAAAAATTGTGAATAACCTTTTATCTGGAAAAAAAAAAAAAAAAAGGAAGTTGTTTTTAACCACTAACAATCCTCCCCAAGCCTGAGAGAAGTCAGCCAAAAGATTGTCAAGACCTTTAAAACTATTTTGACACAGTATTGCCTCACTTGTACTTTTAAAAAATGAAGACCCTGGCCCTTTGGCTGCATTTTATTGGAGAACTTAGGCCAGTTGTTGACTTATGATGTAGGCAGCTGTTATTCCAATTCAGGGCAGAGGGAAAAATCTGGGGCCATCACAGTGTTCTGGTAGTTAATGAGCAGCAAAAAGCAGAATTCTGGCCTCAGAACCACTCACATTCTTCTCCTTCCAGGTGTGTGTGCCTTAGAAACTGAAAAACTAAGGTGGAATGAACAAATCCAGGAAAAGGTAGTGCTGGGCCAGAAAGGGTTTGCTGGGCTTGTGTGTCTACATGTGTGCATGGGCACACATCTGCCAGCCTGGACAATCATTTGATTTCCAGATGTCCTTGTTTACATGAAAAGGAGTTTTTTTGTCATACTTGTGAGTAGTTTTCTTTATATTCCAGTCCTCCTGTGGAAGTTTTTAAAGCCTTTGTGTCTTTTTGACATGATTTTTTTTCTGCTGCTAACAGCTTCATTTTCCCATTACAGGATGATCTTTAGGGTCCCTTCCAACCCAAGCCATTCTGTGATTGTGTGATCACCACAGTCACCAATGCCATGCCTGCCTGAGGAGCTGTGACTTTGAGCCGGGAGAGGATTGTGCCATATGAATTCAGAGCAATTTCCTCAGCTTTCTTTAGTGATTGATCTCCAGACAAGACACGTAGCCTGGACATGGAAACTGTTGTTCTGACTGTGCATTCCCATTGATCCTGGGGCAGCCGTGCACGGGCAGGAGGAGCGGAGCTGAGCAGAGCCCAGCAGGAGCGAGCTGCCCGCTGTTCCCTGCCTTCATGGCTGCTCCCATCCTCAGGTCTTTATTAATCCCTAATAGTTAGCTCAACACACTGCCAATTGATTTGTGCATTGCTATAGACACAACCCCTTTAATGCCTCGTTCCTGGGCCTTTTTATCTACTGCATGTGCTATTGATAGGTCTGTGTGTGACGCACTTATACTCCATTAATAATGCATTGACCAAAGACAAGAATGGTATAGAAAACACAATGCATCCTTGCTCATAAGATTTCTGTCTCTCCCTGTTCAATATGTTGCAGTGGTTTCTCACAGGTAAAATGCTTTTTTTTTAACCGACTTATTTATGCCAGAGTAAAAAAGAAAATGTTCTCATCCCTCAATATATTGCTCTCAATATACACAAATTTTTGGTGCACACCTCACAAGGCCTTGGTCTGCAACCCTAGCTCTCTCAGACCACTGGAGACTGACTTATCTTTATCTGTTTTCTCCTGTGTCCAAAGGCTCTGTACATCATGATGTTCAGCTCCCAGGCTGCACATAGTTTGGTTTCAGCCTTGCTTCCCTCTTAGGTAATACCCCTGAGCCAAGGCAGGCTCCCACTGGGACTGGTTTTCTGGATGAACATGTTCTGCATGTGATGAAGAAGGTAAGCAGAATATGGACAACTTGATTTTCAAGGTCCTCAACCCAAAAACTCCACCAGCCTGCCTGGAGAGAAATGGGACCTGACCCCCCTTGGCAGAGCCAAATCCATTGGAGGCAGAATGGGCTCCCCAGGGCCCTGGCCAGTGCTGCCTCCCTCCTCCCACTGCAGCCTTCTGGCAAAACTCAAGCCCCCTGCCCCAACAGCAGAGCTGGAGCAGAGGGGCAGGATGCTGTGCAGCTGTGCAGCCAGATGTGGGACCCCACAGCCACACACTGACCACGCTGGGACCCCCGTGGGCATCGCTCGTGACCGGCTCGACCGAAAGCAAAGGAGACGTGGCAAGAGGGAGGGGTCCAGTTCAGAACTCTTTAATACAAGCTTATATTGTTTGTGTTTCTGATTCTCTGTTCTCCCAATATCTGGGGACATTAACCCTCATATGTGTGTGAGCATGTGTATGAAGATATATACAAAATCACACAGTTAAATATTTAAGCATACAAGGTATTATATATTTATATAATATAGAACTTTAGGGTATAGGAATCAACAATGGCAAAATATTTCTGATGAATCTGACATAACTTTTTTTTTTTTTTTTTTTTTTTGAGTGAAACATGACCTGTTTTTGAAAGACCAGAGGAAGTTGTTGCTTATTCAAAGAAAGAGAAAAAGCTGTATAAAGAAATTCTGTGAAAATGATTTAAAAAACATCATGAACCAAAAAAAGGACAACTGTTAAAAACTGTATTGAAAAAAAAAATAAATTAGATGAACAATTGTGTAAATATAAATTAAAAAAGATGACAATCTTAATAAATAAGCTTTACTATTTACATCTTTATATATTGCTTGGAGACTTAAATTAGATCCGTTAAAAACAAACGAACGCAAAATAAAACCCAAAATTGGAGCAGCAAACGTACAGGCGTGAGGTACAGAATTAAGGGTTGAACTGTATTTTGCTTGTTTCTTTTTTTTTTTTTTTTCTTTTCTCTTTTATACAGTAGACCAGTAGAATTCTTGTGAAAATAGATCCTCAGCACTTCATTGGAGTATTGGTTGACATGGCTTCCAAAAGGTGCCAAGAAAGATTCCATAATAATAATAATAATAACCATAATAATCATAATAATTATAATAAAAAGATACAATATGATACATAAATATGGAAGAGCAGTTGGTAATATGAATACATTTTTCTCTAGACGAGATCACAGTTTTATTTGTAAATATTACACTGATATATATATAATATTACACATATAATATTATATATATATCATATATATATTTATATATATATTTATATATATAGTACGGCTCAATCCTGCTCCCAGTGAAGTCAGCAACAACAAAAACCTGTGTTGACTTGATGGGAGCAAAATTCAGCCTCTCATCTGCAGACAGGTACGTAATTACAGAGGCCGTACAATGCAAACTCCACAATGGTTCCAATTCCCTCTTGAATTGCTGGTGAAATGTTTCATTTAAAGCCCTGGTTCTTTGCACTCAGAAGATGGAAACTGGTGGTTGAATGTGGCCTCACCAAAAGAAGGAAAAACCAAAAGACTAAAAACTAAGCCAGAATGGGAACCAAAGACAACTTGGACTCGTTAGCTCCGCATCTCGACCCAACAGGACTAAAACCACCAACAAGTAGCACCAAGACTCCTCATCGAACACCTGAAGCCAACCCAAGCTCTCGAGTGTGGCCTCAGAGGAAGTGATTCTCATTCTTAATGAATCTTGGATGTGTAAATCCGGTGTAAAGGGGAAAACTCAGTTTGCCAAACGAAGACAGAAACAAAACATTAAGCCTCACTTCGCTCCTGCTAAAAGGAACGGGGGGGGTTGAGCCCCCCAGGTGGCAGGAACAGCCCAACACCAAATCCCTATTGCCCAAATTGACCGTAGCTCCAAGGAAATACCTCTTGGGCCACCTGGACCTGCTCCTGCTGGTGTTGTGCTCATGCTCCCTCTGAACTCAGTGGTCAAGGTCCTCCAGGGAAATGGGACTGTTCTTGGGGCTTGAGTATGCCCAGTATGCCCATAAAAGGTCACCTGGAGGCAGGAGTGCTGCTGCACCCTCAGCAGGGAGATGGCCCTCCCCAGAGGATGGGATAACATGGAAAAAACATAAAACAGATCCACTCAGCTGCACCACTGAGACCAAAAGGGGGCCCACAACCATAAAAATATCCAGAGATATCTAGAGATATCTAGAGCTGGGCATGTGGTCCTCTCCCAGTGATATGAACATGCCTATCAGAGCTCACTGGGCCCTCCAGGGATTGGGCAGGGGAGGACAAGATGCTGCCGAAAGGCTGGGAATTTCCATGGCATCCAAAATAGTTCAAAGGCCAGACTTCCAGCTCTGAAACCCTTCTGGGCATCCCAGCCTTGGCTGACTTCACCCCATGCCCTCCTGTCTTGTAGCTCAGCCTCAGATGGGCTGGAGTGTGGGAAGGGGGTGGTCAGCACCCTGCTTCCCCAAAATGGGAATCACCTGTCTGCTCAGGTAGCAGCTTTCTCCTTCCCCCTTCACTCCCAGTCTCTCGCAGCTCTCGGGGATTCAGACTGTGCAGTGCTTCTGAGTGCAGTAATTAGAGCACAGTGAAATACTGGTTAAATGCGTATGTACAGTTGGATAACGTAAAAATAAGCACAAATACACACTTAAAAAAATAATCTGGAAAAAGAAAATATAACTAACTCCACCCCCTCCCTCCCCCCACAAACAACAATATACCAGGGGATAACCCCTTAGCCTTAGTTCCTGGACTTATCACAACACACAAGGAAAACAAAACCAGACAATGTTATAAAACCTCACGGTACTTCTAGGGAAATCTACACTTAGTATCTAGCTTTCTACTCAGCTGGCAGATTAGGTGTTTTCCTTTCAAACACACAAAAATAGGCTTTGCTCTGCTTGGATTTGGATTATGCGGGTTTTCTACTCTTTTTCTTTTCTCCATTTTTATGTGTTTTTGTTGTTTTCTTTTTTTTCTCTCCTATTCCTCTCTGTAAAGCCTCACATGTTATTTGTTTTTTTCCCCACTTGAATCGCTTGCAGCAAGAAACTTTTGTTGACTATGGGGCTTTCTTTTTTTCTCTCAGTTTCTTTTTCCTTTTTTTTTTCCTTTTTTTTTTCTTTTCTTTTTTTTTAATTAGACACAGGTAAAACCTAGAACAAACCGACAGTTACAACCAAGTGAAACTGAAACTGGAAGGGAGGTAGCTGGAACCCGATTCCAAGAATCCTCTGGTGCCATCCTCCTTTCTCAGCCTGGGGGGGACAGCAGAAGATGCAAGAAAAGCAGGAGGACACCAGCTCAGCCTGTCTGCTAGAGGGTGGGGAGGAGAGGGGTAGCAGCTGATTGGAGTTTCCCACCCCACCGTGCACCATCCACCACTTTCTGCTCCAGCTTTCCCTCCTGCTGGCCATGGACATCCCCCACAGCCTGCTGGCCCCACATAAGGTGCAGCCCTGGCTCACCATCTGTGACAGAGAAGATCTTGGCACTGATGTGAACTGGACTTTATGAGCAGCTAAATTTCACCAGCGTGAACACCCTCGTCCCCTGAACTTCTGGTTTGATGCCTGCTGGCTCAGTGGGTGGAGGGGGGGTTGAGGTCCCTCTCACCTTCCACCCACCCTCACCTTCCACCACAGTCAGGGAGGGTCTTTCCTAGGACTCCACTGGGCATTTCAGGCCCATACAGTGGGAGATGATGTGAGGATCCAGCTGGCCTTGCCCGAGGTTGGGAGCACAGGGGACATGATCTGAGCCTGTGTCCCTTCCCCACAGCTCCCTACTCAGCATCTCTCTGGTACAGCACCTGAAAATTCAGAGGGGATTTGCCCCAGTGGAAAAAAAAAATTCCCAAACCATTGGATTTAACATGACTCGGAGCAGAACCTTCTTCCACTCCTGATCCTGTCAGCCCTACTGGAGGAGATGGACAGTACCAACATAGTAATTAAAAAAAGAAAAAAATCAAATAGCAGCATGGAAAGTCTGCCGGTGGGAAAGGGAGTTGGGGCACACCAGGACTGCAGGAGGAAAGCTGAGGACTGAGGCTGTGCTGGTGAGAAGCCACTGTCTCCCTTGAGCTGAGCTCTCCAGCTCAGCAAACAGGGGCTGGCCCTGGCTGGCCAGAGGGGCTCAGCTGGCCTTGAGCTCCTGTGAGCCCACAGCAGCAAGAGTCAATAATGTCTGTACAGACCTTCTCTCCTGGGCACTGTCCAAGTGGGAAAATCAGATGGGAAATCTCCTCCATGCTGAGCTCTGCACTGGGAAGGGCATTTCCAGGATGCACTCAGGAGATGAACTGAGGCTCCCCACTGGGATGGAACCCAGGTGGGATGGAGAGGGGGGAATCATGCCAAGATGCCTCAGGCATTGAGGACACGAAGCATTGTCAGTCTGAAAGTCTTTTGAGGTTGTGAGCTGTTCTGATGAGCCAGGTGGCACATGAACAAACTGCAACAAAACAGGGGAGGGCAAAGGGACCAGAAGGAAGCAGCAACTTTTGCACAGTTATTTACTTCCCATATTAGTTAGAAGGTAAGGGCAAAAGTGGAAGCTTATGGCACTGCACTCTAAGCTGGGGGATGTTCAGTCTAACTCCATGGCAGGAACCCTGATTCCACTGCACCTCCCTTTCCAGAACACCCCTGCACAGAGGGGGCAGAGCCATCCACACAGCTCCCATGGCCAGGCCTTCTCTAGGAATAGCTGGAGCTTCACAACAGAGAGCTCCCTGCCTTCTTAATGACAATCAGCTCTCCAGGCCTCTACTTTAGCTCTTGAGATTCTTCTCTGGTTCACTCTAACAGAAACAACCCTAACTGTGGGTAACAAGAACCTGGCTCCTTGCACCTATAATTCTATAATTTTTCCATTTCTAGTTCTCCACATCATTTTTACATCCATCTCCATGAGGTAAATGACCCCTCCCCTTACCCTTCTGCCTTGCTCCAGTGCCTAAAGGGGGAGATAGAAAAAAATCTTTTTCTCTTTACCCAGTAGACTGTGCAAGTCACAACAGTCCCAAGGAACAGACAAACGTAACACTGGGAAGGATGCTCTTTTGGATGTGTGTTCTTCCTAGCAGGAGCTTGGGGCAGCAGACCATGCCCAAGCCACACTGGAAAGATCCCTGGGATTTCCCTGGGATGGGCTGTAGCAGCAGCAGCATTGGATGCCCTGGGTATCTCAGTGACTCAATGTAATGAACCTTGTGAGGAAAGGAATCACCGAGGGTCTGGCACATGTTCCCCTCTGGCTGAAGCAGGAGGATGACAGGGAAGTGTGAGGTCTGCTGCAGCTAATGCCCTTTTTTCTGGAAGATTACAAACACCTAGGCTCCTGGTCTGTCCCAAGAGTCTGACCCACTGACCTGGCAGCTTAATACTGACAAATATGGCCAAAATTCTAATACTGTCTCTTACGGGCCTTTCCTCATGGCAGGTGTTTCCTCCTCCTTTTCCCCCCTCCTGAGAAAACAGGAGCACGAAGCAGTTGTCAGAATCAGATCACCCTAAGAGGGGGGTGGAGGAAGCCTAGAGAAGCACTTGGCAGGGTGGAGACCAGAAAGCAGATCCCTTTGGCTGGCTGGTGTCCTGTTTTCTTGCCCCAATGCTGAGGAAGAGACCAGAGGGTTTGAAAGGCAGGTTGTAGGTAAGCTTTAAGGCAGACTGTTTGGTTGCATGGGGTTGTTTTTCACCCTGTCCTGACACAGTAAGGAAACTATTTGTATGGGACATAGCAGCAGGAGTAGCAGCAGCAGACATGCTCAAATGACAAGTGCGGGCGCGAGTTCCCCTCTCTGTGCTCCTCAGAAGCAATCCTCCTTGTTCCTCCATGCCAGCCCTTGGACTCCCCACTCCCTCACTCCACCATGGGACCAGCTCCACACAGAAACGTCCCAGAAGCCCTGCAGGCTACAAGGGAGCTTTTTGTTGGCTCTTAGAGGGCAGGGGGAGAAGGAGGAGCTGTACAGAAAGGCCACTGCAGTCTGCTGAGCTGCCTGGCTGGAAGCAGCATTCCTGTGAGGAGCAGATGCATCCCCCATCTCGAGCTGGCTGGGTGCCTGGCAAGTCACTTTCCAAGAGGCCCAGCCCTGTGGAGATCCCACCCCAACCACAGCGCCCCGAGCATGCGATACCTTGGCATTCAGCATCAGAAAAGGCTCAGCTTGGAGTCCTCCAAGAGCTCAGCCTCTTCCACGAACGGTCTGAGTTGTGAGTGCTGGGGAGGGGAAAGTGTTTTTGCGTTGATCATAATCTCTCACTCTTTCTCGCTCTCTTTCTCTACTTATTTCTATAAATATGTGTACATAAATAGTTTGTTTCTCGCCTTGAATCTAGATATGAACTGTTCAAATTAGGTGGGCATAACATGCTGTTTTGATACATGAAAGTCGCCTTGACTTGACTCTTGGTTGGTTTTTTTCTCATCATCACTATTTAAGATATAATTAATACATAAACCCCTACTTTGAGTTCTCCTTGGACAAAAATTAAAGGCAGACTGGTTGAATTCTAAGGGTCCCTGGTGCAGAAATGCCATCCAGTTGAGCAGCTAAATGTTAAAAACGATACCAAAAGGGATGTGGTGTCTCTCCTAGCCTGCCTTGAGCAGTGTGGTCCTCCTTTCCACGTCACCTGGCTTTACCCAAGACTGAAGCCACGGAGGTCTTTCTGGTTGTGCTCTTGGGCGTTGGGGTCCCGGCAAGCACACTCTCCTTGTAGGTCACAGGACATAGGAAACGGTGTCACCTGGGAAAGAAGCCAAAAACACAAAGGCATGAAGGAAGGAACACACCTACAGCAGTGTGGAGAACAAAAAAGATCTCTGGGGTGAAATCTCCAGAGATCAGCTGCAGTCTTCACCATGTTATTTTTTACGAGGATTTATGTTAGTGCTGAGCTGGTGCTGCACTGAGGTTCCTAAGGGCCTGTGGCTTGGGTGCTGCTGCTTTATTTAAGTCCATTTGTGCACTTAACTATGAATGTTCTTGGGTTCCATTCCTCAGGAGCAGAACCAAGCACTGTCTCACAGATCAGTGATGTTGGAGCCCAGCAGAGACTTCTCTGAACACCTCTTGTGTTTGAGGTCAGGAGATGCAGCTAACGGGCACTGAGGCACAGCAGAGGAATGCGGTGGGAGACTGCTGCATTCACCATCTGCCATATCTCTGTGACCCCTCTGGAGAAGCGTGGGAAGGAGCTGAAACAATGGCCTGCCATGCCTGGCCTGGCCACTGAAAGCTGATTTGGGCCTATTGCCTCACAGTATTTACCTGCAAAAAAGGACAAGTGTCTCACTTGCCCTGATGTGAGTTCCCAAGAATTTCTCCCATCTGCACAGACTGAACAAATGACCTCATTCCCTTCCTTTACACTCCTTCCAAGGCAGTGCCACAGCCTGTTCCAGTGTTCCCAGATGGGCTGCACACACTGATATGCTTCCCCTGGCTCTGCTGCCACACGTTCTCTCTCCCTTTCACAAACACTCCTCTCCAGGCTACGAGTCTGCCCGTTCCCTATGCATCACCCACAGCCCATCTAGGAATGTGGATCCAGCATTGTGCTGTCATCTCCATCTAGACCTTCCACACGAGTCCCAGCCTGTCCCTCTCCAGGATGCCTTTCTCCTGACGCACACAATTTGGGAAGGAGGGGTGTGGAGCTTTGTTTCACAACTGGGGAGCCTGAGGCAGAGACATGCTGACAGAGATACTAAATAGCCAAGGCTCATCACCAGATCAGGGCTTAGACAGCCTCCTCTCCTTGCTCTTGACTCCATTCACAGAAGACCCAGCCCTCCAGGTGGAATAGGGTGATGACTCTTCATCAAGCCATGGCCTCAGTGACTTATGAACTAAATAATCAGGGAATAATCTAAATCTACAATTGCGCAAATGTGGAGATTGCAAAGAGAAGAAAGAGCCCAAAAAGTGAGAAGCAAATGAATCCAAACAACTGTGGCAACTGAATAAGTTTATAAACTGCAGAAAACAATAGGAGCTTAAAGGTCACTTTATCCAACAGAAGCCAGCCTGAGCAGGACTGTCTCGTATCACAGTGTTATGAATATTCTTAGATAGGAAAACAGAGAAGTCTGCAAACAATGGGGTTTGGAGGAGGCTGAGGAGGGATTGTTTAATGATTGAGTTAAAATGCTGGAAGGGAAAAAAAAATATACATGCAAAATAAAAATTGAGTTTTTCTGTTCAGTGTAGAAGGAAACATTTTGGTTTAGATTATCTGCTACATTTCAGGTTTGACCTTTCCCTTCAACACAAACAAATAAAGAAGACTGTTTCACAGCAGAAGTTATGTCTTGAAATAAAAACTTGTTTCACTTAGAAAATGCTCAAACAAAACATTTAAGCACGCCTGGAGTTTTCCTCTATTTTTATTTTTTTTATCCTGAATCATTCAGTTCAATCTGGATTTGGCAATGATTTTGACTTAAAAAAATCCTCCCCAATGTACAATGAAGCTACTGGTTGGAGGCGAGACCTGGGAACCTGATTCTTTCATTTGTCTTGATCAAGCTCTTTCCTCTCCCTGGCCTGGATTCCCTGTGTTTGCCTGTAACATCCTGACAAAGGCGATTAAGTGGCCCCTTCATTCAGAGGAGAGACAGGGAAGATGGATCCACACTTTACATTGAACACAGGTCAACCACACACCCAATTCAGGCATTTCAGTAAAGTGTCTGAAATTAGTGGTGACAGCCTACTGCACTTTGTCTCTGCTGCTGTCTAGGCTTAAGCAGGATGTGCTGCAGGCACGGAGGTCCCAAACGTGCTCCCATTTCAGACAGGGAACATCAGAGCCAGGAGAGAAAGCCCTGCATGGCTCTGTCTCCAAACCACCAGCTCACATTCCCTTCACCTACTCTCTGCTGAAACAGCAGCCTGAGACACCCAAACTGGCATGAATTTGATGTTGCCTTAAGTGCTCTACTTCCTTCATTCCCTCTCCTCCCATTTCTCCTTGTGAATCCCTTGTTTTCCTCTTTGCTTTCTCACAGGCTGTGCTCAGCCCTGGAGCAACCTGAAAAGGTGCACGTAGGAGACGGGATTGCTGCTGCATTACAGCCAATTCCTGGGGAGATGGAGCAACTAGAGAAGAAATGTCTGGCTGTTTATTGTCTCCCAAGAATGGTCATGGATAGAAGAGCAGAAGCGTTCTCTGAGGCAGAGCCGTGGCCCCCAGAGCAGAGAGCTTTGTGGCTCAGCAGCAGTTCCCAGCAGTGGGTAGCCTGATGGAGAAGAGTTTCTTCCCGATCAGATCAGTCTTATTCACTTTATGTCCCTTACGGAGGCTTTTTATGCAATTCGATTTTTACAGTGCTATTGTCCAGATAGATGAATTGTTTTGTCTTACGGCAGTCAGCTCCAGAGATCAGTTTTCTATTATGTGAAAAGGCAGAGATTTCTATGGGTAATGAGCACAGCCACAGTCATATTAGACATGGCCAAATTCTCCAAAAACATAGCAGCAGTACAGGGTTTTCCACTTTAAACAACATTTACAACAAATACACATTCGAGTTCCCCAAGGACCTGATTTCCATAGGTATTTAGGGAATTTAACCCACACACAGAATCTGCTGGGACTGTCTGAAATACTCAGCTCAGGGAAACTGCAAAACCCCTTAGAAGAAGGGCTGTCTGTTGCCTTGGGCTCACACAGTGACAGCCTCTGGAGTACACAGCCATGAAATAGAGCTGCTGGATGTGCTAGAAATAATAAATGCTGAGCCTTTCACTGAATGATAGCCCATTTAGGTGTGGAGCTCAGATATACATATTCCAAGATTAACTACTTCTTTTCTTTTTAAATAGGTTTGTGAAAGCCCAACTCATTACCAGAATACATGACCTGCATTGAAATTCCCAGATAGACCAATTGTAGAGTCAGGAAAAAGGAGTCAGCTCCTCTTCCTTCAAAACACCATGCCCTGCATTTCATCTATGTCCACCTCCCCATGTAGAAAACCTGGAAAATGTCTAGGAGGGTGAGGGAAAAAAAGTTAAAAATTAATTATCAAATGTCCTGTCTTGGACTTGATAAAGTAATGCAAGATACTGTATCAGGCTAGCTAAAATAGATTGAAAAAGATACAAGTGAAGAACACAGCTCCACACACCTACACACGAGCTCTTGGAGATGATCCAGAACAGTCATGGCACTGGATCAACAACGCTCAGGGGAATGTGAGTCACACCAGAACCTCACTGGACCACAGACTATCCATCATCAAGAGAAGAGACACAACCTCCATCATTCCTGTCAGCTGGAGTGTGCAGGACATGACAAATCCTGCTCTGAACCTAGAGGAACAAGGGCAGCGGGTGTGGGCTCACAGGATGGGCAGGAGGTTGGCACAGACACCCAGGTGTAACTCACAGGGGATCCAAACCACCTCGACTAACTCACCACCATTGCTGCACAATGCATGACCTCAGACTCCCCTCTCCACCAAGGCATGGGAGCCCTCAACATCCTCTCCCACGCTGAGTGATGAGACCTTGGATAAAACTCAAGCTGCCTCTTACAAACAGGGCTAGATTTGTCCTGGATGCCATGCTCCCAGCTGTGGGAACAAAGACAACAGAGCAATGCAGAACTAGGATGCGGGTCATGGAATGGGTGAGAGGTCATAATTCCTCACTACATGCACCTATCTGAAGAGGCTGGTGACATCCCAAGGCAGATCCCTGCTGAGAAAGGCCAGTCTGTAGGGAACTGGTGGGAATGTTGACAGTAGAAATCGCAGACAGGTACAGGGAGGGATGGAAAACAGCTCTGCAAAGGCTGTAAGCTTGTTCCTCACAGAGTGTGGTATCAGGCTGACCTGGCTGTGCCTTCTGCCCATGCCTGGGGTTGGCTCTCAGCAGCACCAAGGCAGGCAGGATCGGGCCTAGGGAGGGGGAAGCAGGGAAGGAGGGCTGTAAAGTGTTGGGAAACAGGCTGTTGTTAGATTTCAGCCCTGAAGTGTTTGCGAAATCTCCCAGACAGGCCTCACCAGGGCTGTGGAGGCCCTGCTGCAGGCAGAGCCTCGGCGGGCAGTGTGGCCTGGGAGATAAGTGTGGCAGCCTGTGCTAAGTGTCACAGCCCTGTGCCTCCCCAGAGCCTCCCAGCTCGAACACCAGGGACCATTCTGTTCCCTGACAAGGCCCTTGTGGGATAAAAAAACATCTTGGAAGGGTCTTCCCAGTGATTTTCAGCATTGAGGTCACCAGTTTGAGATAACGGAGCAAGAGCGAGCCCCCTTTTAGCTCTGAGAGCTGGTATGTGGGTTCACACCTAGGCCACTGCTCCAGAGGGCCTGGGAAGACAAAGCTGGCAGGAAACCTCCTCTCCATGCAGCACAAGCAGTCCTAAAACCCTGAGTTTTTTTGTTAACTACCCCACCATAAACTGAACCTTCCCCCACTGAAACCAGCAACTGTGGCGTATCGAGACGCAGCTCAGCTGAACCCGACAGATGCTCTGCTCTCTCCGTCGTGTGCAAATCGGGAGCAGCCTCACCAGGAGCAGTGGGAGCAGGATGGCCCAAGGCCAGCGGGGATTCCCGGGAAAGCCCGGCCCGCACGGATCCCGCATCCCGCCTGCCCGCGGCGCAGAGCGAGGGAGCCCGTCTGCCAAACCGCACGGAGCTCAGTTGCTCAGCAATCAGCTGTGCTTCCTACTCTCGTGCTACCGATTGTGCAAACATGAATGTAATTAGTCTAAATAATCACCAAAGATTTAATAGGAGCCAGACCACCCAGAGGCCAAATAGCTGGCGGTGGAGCAGGGAAGGTTTGTTCGCTGTTTTTTGTAACACTTGCTAATGAAGTGAGGTCGGATAGCAAAGCAAACACCCTCCACCAGCACATCCCCTGGGAACGCCGTATGTTGTGGGAAGCCCCAAGTCCCTTGAAGCCAAGAACAGTTCTCTCAGGATAGGCAACATGTGCTACTACCATCACTGCTTTTAATTTATTGACGCCTGGAAAGCCTCCCTGAAGGATTATGAAACCAAGCTCTGAGCCCCAAAATAAGCTCCCATCCCAACCAACCCTGACTGGAAATGCTCCTCTCACATGGCAAACAGCTACAGCCACTGAGCCTGTGACTGAGGGCTGGTGGGGAAGTGAGTTCACCCACACGTCTGGGAGAACCCGCGCGCCTGGAGAGCTCAGCCTCTTCCAGGGGCGTGAAGCAACACTCGGCATTGTATCCTGCCTCCCTCCCTGCTCACCCACCATTCATTCTATCTCCCTAATTATAGAGCTGACAAACACACCCAGCTGGGGACAGGCCAGTAGTTAGGAACAGCATCGTGGCAAGAGCATCAGTTCTTCTGGATAAACAGGATTTCCTCAGCTAGAGTGGTCACTTCAGCTTCTAATGGCACCAACAGCCTCAAAACCACGCTGTGGCAATGGAGAAAGATCTGAAATTGCCTAAGACAGGTCTGTGTTGCAGTCAGAGATCTGGGAGAAGGTGCTTATTTCTCCAAAATACTATTTCAGTTGGCTTATGGGTAGAAGTGCAGACTCATCCCCCTTCTTCCTGGGGAGACAGGGACAGCCTTTGGAAATCCCTGCTGGAGCCAGCAGCAGCCCCTCAGTTCAAAGCTCTTTTCTTTAGGCCTTGAATTCTCGGCCATAAAGTCTCTGAAGAGGTTTTGATAACTGGCCTATCTTTTAGATAAGCAAAGCTTTGGATGAATCCCACACAGCCCTCTATCTACCACAAGCCCTCATTTGTTTTCCGCCAAGGCACTTGCTGGTTTTCCTCTCCAAGGTGTTGGACAGAAATGTCAAGAGGCTGAAGGGACAGGACAATTTTTCTCTCTTTTTTTTTTTTTTTTTTTTACCAAGTGCCATGGGGCAAAGCAGTTGAAGGAAAACCTGAGTGATAACTGAGTGAGGCAGGTTTTTCTCATGGGAGCTGTAGATTTGTCCCTTCTGTGACAAAAAGGAAAGGCAGAGAAGAAAGACAGATGAAAGTTCACCCTTAAAAATGGTTGAAATTGAGGGAATTTTAAAACAGCAAATTCAGTGTATTTAAATCTACAGGGACCAGACTGCAGGTCCTTCAACCAGGCAAATCTGTGATCCGAGTCTGGAGCAAAGTACGTAAGTAGAGCCTAAAGAAAGAATTTCTGATTTCTGCGAGGCCTTTCTAGACAGTCTTGTCTAGGGAAAACTTATAAAAGGAAAGGGGAAGAAAAGAAGTGGAGGAGACAGTTACTGGAGAGAAGATTTCCTGAAATGAATCAGAGGAAACAGCCAGAGCCTCTCCCAGCAGTGCTACACACCCCACAAACTCCTCACAGGCGGCCAAGAGCCCAGAGACAGCCAGTTATGCCCAGGTTATTTATTTCCCTCACTCTGGCAGTGTCACGTATGTAATGTTTTAGAAAATAGCGTCTTCTTTTATCTGCAGCAGGACACAAAGCAAGAAGCAGCTTCCTAGAGCAGCCAGGCAGAAGGGAGCTGGCAACCTGTGCTGGGTCAGGAGGGGAGGAAGATTAAAAGGAGATGGGATTTTGCTTTGTCCTTCACGGAAGACTTTATCCCCTCCAGATACACAACAGAAGCTTTCTCTCCCTTGGAGGTTGGCCTTCCTGTCTCTCAGAGCTGCTCCTGGGTCATGCACAGGGCAAGCTGTGAGCAGCACGGCCCCATCCTCTGCCCCAGCACCAGCTCTGCCATCAGCCCCCTGCTCCCCACACAGCCTGCCCGTGTCCCTGCATCCTTGGGTGGCACTCGTCCCTGTGCCAGCCCTGGCTGCTCGCCCACTGCAGGGCGACGCTCATCAATTAGCGCACTACAAATAATTAAGCTGATGAATGTCTCTTTTTTTTCCTGCTTTCTGACTGCACTTGCCTCAAATTTATGCCCAGATTATGACTGAATTTATTTGTTGCCACTTGCAGCATTCAAAAGAGGCCTTTAATGATTTCTTTTAAGCTCTCCAGCCTGATTGTGAACAGTGCAGGGCAAATACTCATTATTTCCTATCTAAGCAGCAGTGCTGATTAGTCGGTGCTTGGTCAGATAAGTCACACTGTTCCATTCCCCACTCGCTGATGGAATCCACAAGGTCATTCACTGCTAATGCTCAAATGCAAAGGAAAAACATGGGATAAGCATGGAAGTCCCTTGTGCATTTTCAGGGCAACAAAACAGGAGCGTGCAAAATCTCACATTGAGTAAGAGGGCTCGGATTTAAAGTGAACTTGGGTTGAAGCATTTTGCTTTCAGGCAGCCTGTTCACAGCACTGTGTGCAGCCCAAAGTGTGTTTGGGAGGGTAGTGGGACTGCAGTGAAACTTAAGTCTTGACAGTTTGCGGACACTAAAGATCTGAAGCCAGCTCCTACTCGACTGTTAACTCCTGAATCTTCACATGGTGCAATGTTAATCTTCAGCCCTTTCCCAAAATAATGTGTGGAGTTGCTATGTTCTCTTAAATGTGAACCATGTGTCACCTCAGTAATGGCTGCTGTGGGGAAAAGATGATAAATCTAAAGCTTTTAAAATGTCCTGTGACATTTTGGGAGAAAAACAGGTGTTGCATAAATGTTGGACATTTATGGGCAAACTTGCAGGGGCTTTAAAAGACTGACACATCTGCCACATAGTATGTAACCCTGAAAGAAAAGGAGCAAAGCAGTCTCTTTCATGTGTCTCAGTCTCTCTACAACCGTATGAAAATACATCCTCATCTGGTATTGGAATTAACAGAGCTGGACTCGCCCCTCCCTATGTCTCCTCCAGGTTTTTGGCTTTTACACCCAATGTGTATTTTAAAACTGTGCCTTTTTAAGTAGGTGGCAAACTGTGCTGGAAGGATTTGGTATGCGGAGTATTTTTATTCAGCTCCCTTTTCTCTCACCTTTCATTGTTTTTCCCTTTGGAATATCTCCTGTAATGCTCCACTCATAAACCTCTTCAAAGGGAGGGCTGTATTTGAACAGCCTGGCCTGAAATCTGGTCTCAGTCAAAGGCCTCAGATGGGAAAATAACTGGGAGAGCCAAGCCCCACGGCCCCACGGCTGCTGCCGCAGGTGTCGGCAGCCGCTTTGCAGGAGCGAGGTTCTCCCGCTGCCTCCTTGACTCTGACCCCACAGCCCCCCTGGCTGGGTTATTATTCCCCCTTTTACCCTATAAATGTAATAAACTGGGACTTAGCATCTTGCTTTTAGTGTGGAAGATCCAAGGAGAAGGTTGTTTTCCTCACTTCTCCCCGGTGTCTCGTTCAGCTCCTGGGGTGTTGTTGGTGTTTTGGGAGAGAGGAGGAGGCCTTGGAAGCTGAGTGCGTGCCAGGGATGTGATGGGCTCCATGGCTCAGCCTTCCAACTGTGTGGATGATGGGAGGTTTTAAAGTGCCAGCTAGGGCAAGTCTAATTCCCCAGTCACAATGATCCAGCTCCCAGGGAAGTCTGTGAAATCAGACTTATCTCCAAAAAGCTACAAAACCTCCCCCTCCATGGGGAAAATGCATCAGACGTGTGACCAGCGGCCCGTCTCTGACCATTTGCCCTTTGCATGGAGCAGTTTTAGCACAGAAAGCAGTAACCCACTGGGCTACAAAGTGCTTCCCCTCCTTGGGAGGTCACTTGGTTTCTGGGTGGCAGGGAAGCAGCAGATATTTTGAGCTTGAGTCGTCTGGCTGGTAAGTGTTCACGACTCTGTGCAGATCCCACTTGGTCTCAACTCCTTGCCCAGCAATAAATTCTGCTCCCAAACCTTAATCCTATCCCCAACCCCCCTCAATTCAGCTCTCACATCCCCTGTGTTTCAGTTGTGCCATTAGCTCCTGTCTTGATGGGGCTGGTTTGGGTCGGTCCCCTCCCAGGCACCTCGCTTTCCTTCTTCTGACACTGCTTGGGATTTTTCATCGCCTGCTCTCCAGCCTGCAGGCAGTGAGATAAAGTTTCCCAGGCAGGCTGTTTTGGGAGGAGAAGCCCTACACCATGCTGAGCTACCGGGCACTTCCAGCTCTGCCCTCCCGGCTGCTGGGAGGTCAGCGAGCAAGCTGTGCTGCTGCTGGGCTGCTCCTCCCAAGGAGCTGGAAAATCAGCCAGAGATAGGAATCTCTTCTTGGAGACAAGTGAAGATGAGGCACTGTCTGTCATCCTGCTCATCTCTTCGGTTGTTGTTTCACCAGGGAGGCCCTTTTGGGGTCTCCATGCCCTACTCCACCCATGGGGAACAGAGGAACTCCCCTGCCTAGGCTGCCCTGCATGTGGCTCCCAGGACCTTTTCAAAAGGAACCAAGGGGAATGTTTGTCCAAAAAGAGCACAGCTAGGGAAATTACCTCTTCTCCTGCTTTTCCCCTGGAGGAGAAATTAACTCCTTCCACTTGCCAGGGCACGTCCATCTCCCTTTCCCTGTGTTCCCAGATGGACAGAGACAACCCACAATGCTGAACCAAGGAAAAGAAATCTACAGCCAAAGCTGGCTCCCCTGGAGAGAGGATGTCCTTCCTCAGCTGGGTGACATGGATGGGATCACATGCTGAGCCCACACTCCCTCAAGTTTTATTATTATTTATTAATATGTATCAGATACTTAACGCAGATGGATTTTTCATTCTGTTTTACACAAAAATCTGGAAGATAAGGTGAAATATTCACCTGGCAGAGGCTAAAACTACTTTATTTTTCGGAAGGGACCTAGTTCCAAATCCCTCATGGTTAGAAACCTATAAAATGCTGTACTGCTCCAAGCCACAAGCTCTATCACTCCAGTCACTGTCTTTAAGAGTGCTCAGAAATGTGTGTTTAAGAAGCAGAAAAAAGGGAGATATGTGTGGAGGGACTCTTCCCCAGGCTCAAGCTGCCAAGGGTTCAAGTATTCCTCAGCCAGAAACTGCATCCAGATCACAGTGTCCAACAGCCACTGCTGGAGCAAAGCTCCACAAATAGGCTTGTTCTTTTTTTGACTTCAAATATATTTTTGTTCTTAATAATTCTCTGTGGCAACGCATCCTATTACTCAAACACACACCGTGCCAATAAGGATGTTCTTTCGTCTCTTTGGATCCTGCTTCCAGGAAATTACCACTTCACCCCCTCATTGCTGAGTGATAAAAACCAGTGGATTTTACTTTCCTTAAGCATCCTCCCTACCTTAAATAATGATTTTATAGATCTGTGTCACTAGTTTGTCTCTTTTTGCAAGGCTCTGGTCTATGTGGTCTCTGTGCAGAAAATATTGGACATCTCCACCCAGCCCTGCTGCCCTGCTTCACATTCTTCTCTGTCCCACTCTGGGATGGGACAATCAGCAGCAAGCCAGGCACATGTGGGTACACATGGATCAAAGAACAGATCCACAATGATGCTTTCCTTTTACTCTCTCCTATTTTCCTAATGACTTCTAACTTTCAGTTTTCTTTTGGAGCCTTGAGGATGGATGATAAATGAACCAGCAAGAACTCAGTGCATCTGGTGAGATGATGCCTGGGCTGAAGGTCCTGCTGACACCTTGGATCTCCCTTTTCTGAGCAAAAATAATTTTATTCCAGGCACAAAGCAGCACTCAACAAGGAGTTCCCATGAAGAGAGGAAGGGGCATCCCTACCTTTTTGGTCTTGACAGTCGAGGCACAGCAGTCCCCACCATCGTAGTTGCAGAAGGCTCTGTTGTTGATTGAGTCACAATAGTTGTCCCCCATGAAAGGCTGAAAAAGGAAAAAGGAGGAAAAGGCTTAGAGTGTGGACATGGATAAAATGAGCCCCTTCCTTATGGAGACAAAGTGAGAAGGTGGTGGCTGGAGAAGAGAAGGTTGTGTGGAGACCTCACAGCACCTTTCAGTGCTAAAGGGTTACAGGGAAGCTGGAGAGGGACTGTTCATCAGGAACTGTAGTGACAGGACAAGGGGAAATGGTCTCAAAGTGACAGAAGGGAAATTTAGGTTAGATATCCAGAAGAAATCCTTCCCTGTGAGGGCACTGAGACCCTGACACAGAGAAGCTGTGGCTGCCCCTGGATCCCTGGCAGTGTCCAAGACCAGGCTGGATGGGGCTTGGAGCAGCCTGGGACAGTGGGAGGTGTCCCTGCCCAGGGGATTGGAAGTGGATGACATTAAGGCCCCTTTCCACACAAACCATTCTATGATTCTATAATCCTGAAACCTGTAACAGTATTTCAGAAGAAAAACACAAAGACTTGAAGGATCCATACAGTTTGTAACATACCAGCTGCCCTGAAAAGCAAGAGATAATTATTCCCCTTTCCCTTCAAAACAGACAGAAAAAAAAGGACAGTAGATGGAAGGGAAATGAGCTCTTGTTGGCTCTTCACATCCCACATAAGAGGATGCTTCAGGAATATTAATTTGACTAGGCCCAGAGACAGCATCCAGGCATCTAAAATTGTGGCACCTTTGATAATTTTAAGCTAACCTTCCTAAACTGTGTGGGATAAGAAGAAGGTTATGTATTGCAGCAAAATGGGCTTGCTTTTAATAGCTCTGCTTTTCACCACAGTTCTCCTGACTACCCAAAACGTGTCAGCAATGGGGGCACAAAACAAATCACCAAGAGGAATGGAAGAGGTCTGAGCTCAGCTCAGGGACCATGTTCTCCTGTTCTCTGAACAGCAGTGACTGCGTGGGACCTTGGCCATGGCATGTGATCTTCCTCCACTGCACAGCTCAGAGCTGGGATAATGGCAATTATTCATAGAGGGGCATTGTGGAGAGCTGTTAAGTGAAATTCATACATCACCTTGAAAAAGAAAATGTGGTCATTAGGCTGGGCAATGTGATCACTAGTCCATGTGCTGCACAGGGCCTGAATAATAGCCACAATTCCAAAGGAAAGGCCTGAAATCTTTCATTACACACTGGAGCCCTCTTGGTCTGCTAGTACAGAAGTCTTCCTTGGAAGTCTAAGCTGTACCTGACAGTAAAATAGGCCCATGCCAGGTATGAGAATCCCAGGCAGCAATGAAAGCTCAGAAGAATGGATGATCAGCAGAGAGCACAGTCATATCTCTGTAACTCTCCTCACACACACAGGCTCATGAGGCCATTCCCATTTTATCTGCTCATTGGAAAATTCACTTATTCTGCAGTGAGAAAAACACACCAGGGACTCCTCTGCAGGAAGACATCATTGCAGAGCAGGCAGGATGGTTTGGGGAGGTTTCCTGGGAGGATTTTGCAGCAATTGCAGTCCCAGAGTGTCCCAGATGATGGATACCTGAAGAAGCAGCCACGAGAGCTTGCCGTGCTCTCCCCAGAGCTCACCATGGCCACACTCATCAGAATTGAAATGAACTCAATGGAGCGGGGCAAATGCACATTTTTACTGCTGATGTGCTGCAAATTTCAATATTTCTATCAGGTAGAGGCAATATCAGACCACAGCAGGACTACCAGGAGGGGACAGACTCATCGAGTGTCACTTGTTTAATTATGTGCAGATACTGAAAATGTTGACAAGGACATCGGAGTTACAGTGTGAGGTTCCTGTCCCTCTAAACTGTCTTAACTCCACTGATTTCCACAGATATTGATTTATTTATACAGGCAAAGACTTTGACTTGCAAGCTCCCTTCCAATTTAATTAATATTCTAAGAGTTAAAAGGGAATGATTTATAAATAGATGGAGAGATATTTTGAGGCCAACTTGGTCGTATTTAAAACCATGAACTTTGTTCAACCCCACAGGAAATTCTGCAGGCTTCTCCATGGTTCTCTTGTGTTGCCTGGCTGTGCCTGCTTGATGGGAAATCTTGACTTTAAATTTCCATCCCTATGCCTGTACCCTACACCTATGAATGCTGGAAAAATCCATAAAGAAACCCGTGGAAGAATTTGCTCTGGCACAGAGTAGACAAGCCAGTCCCTTGGAGGAGAAGAACGGGACAAAAAGCATCTATTCTGATTTGGGACCAAAATCCTTGCCTGGGAGACCCTGCAGGCCTGGCTGTGGAGGTCTCTGCTGCTCTTCATGCATGTCTTAGTGCTCTGATATTTTTGGAGGACAGTACAGGCAATCCAGAGGGACTCATTTGCTATCGAAACACCCAAGCTAGGTGCAGACAAGTCCGGGGCTGACTCATAAGCCTCTGTTCCTGCCACTAGGGAGCGACAAAAAATCACATTGCAGCAGCTGCCGGGGCTCCCACTGCGATCACCAAGAGCCAAATAATGCCCCACTTAGAGCCTCCTGTTCGGGGAAGCCTCCCTAATGCTAAGGACGTCCACACATTAGGGGTTATCAGCTTAATGGCCCAGCATTATTGACCTACTGGCTTATTAGTCTCTGTTTCCACAGTCATGGGGAAAAAAAAAAAATAAAAAGGCATGGTGAAGATGGCATTTCTTCTGAAACCTTAATGCCAAGCTCTGGCCCATCCATGGATCCTGGAAGCAGCATGTTCTGCAAATGATGCTAGAGGCCATTATCAATTGTCTGGGCAAAGCCTTCCCAGATGATGGATTACGATGCAGTGACACTGCTGAATGAATGTTGAAAAGAAGAAAGTTCCTGTTGATGCAGAGGGCTCTGGCAATTAGCAGTGATGGAAGGGAGGAAAATGCTGAGAAGAAGCATGTCAGTAATAATGGCTTCTGGTAAATTATTACATCACTGCAAAGCTGGTCTCAGTAACAACTATCCTTAAACAGCGGGAGGATGGATACCCAGTGGTGCATCAGCACCTGAATGGCATTTTTTAATGGTGGCTGGATGTTATTTCAGCTCTCTTTGGAGAATGGGGGCACCCAGCCAGCCTGCATGAATGCGATGCGTGAGACAGCTTATGACATTCAGAGCACTGACAGCAGAATGCTTTTCATTTAGGGAGCAGCTAGACAGAAACTATTACATTGTTGGAGAGTTATTACCCTCTTGGGCCCAACATTTGTATGCGAAGGAAACCTGTCTTTCACTTCAAGACAAATCACATCCCACAGCAGTGTGGTCTGGAGCTTTGTGTCCTATTCAGGAATTCAGCCCCGTGCTCTGAGAGTTTGGGCAAATAATTTCAGTGTGCTTGGGTTACTGGGTGCTGAGAGCCTGGTCAGTGTGGCAGAAAGTCAGGACATGTGGAGGGAAGACACAGCTCTGCCACTGTCCATCTCCCTCTGTGTCTCTGCCTGTGAGCCAGCTCCTTTCCAAAATGGTCATGGAGCTTCCCAACCTTCCAGAGGCACCACAAGGACTGACTCCTTGATGAGATACTCAAGGACTGGCATGATGGAAACCACACGAGTGCCATGACCCAGACAGAGGTGCTCCAGCCCTGTTCAACCACCAGAAGCACCTTCATTCTTCTCAGACATTTCGAAAAATGCTGGTGGCAGAAACAAGATCCTTCAAATAATTACTTTTTTCAAGTAACTTGCAAGATTCTAAAAGTGTATCACAGCTGAAGTGTAAGTGCATGTTTCTGATTATTCTTTTCTGGTTTAGACAGAGGTGGCCAGTGGAGGGAGGTGTGATTTGCTCACTGTCCAGCTGTGTTGTCCACCCAGTGGTATCATTTCTGGCTTTCCTAAACTTTCTCTGCCCACATCAATGCCCACATCAATGCCCAAAGCTGGCCTTGAAAAGAATTGTCCCTAAAATAAGTAAAGATCAAGGGAAAACAAGAGAAGGCTTTTGCAACTTCCCAGAAACTCCCGGATTCCAGGAAATTCTTTTGGTCAACCAATGTTTTTGAGCTGTTTGATCGTTTAACTCTTGTGAGAGTCACCAATCATCATCTCTGGGAAAACCACCAATTTCCCTACTGAGTGTCAGAACTGATCAGCCTGTGTGATGGGGTGGTCAGGCCAAAATCCTGCTTGCCCCACTTTAAAACCAGAATTTACAGCCCATGTGCCCGCAGTGATTGTTTCTGTAAGATTTAGGAGAGTCGCCACGGACCACCTGAGTTAAAGCCAAACTCACCTCACAGCCTTTAACACAATGAATCAGGGAAGGGTGAGGGTACCACTTGAGTCCTGCCGTGCAGACAACACTCTGGAGGGAAGAAATAAAAAAAATAAAAAAGGAAAAAAGAAAAAAAGCAACAGGTTAAGACAAAGAAATCAGTGTACAGAAAGTCAGTGTGCTGGCTCCTATGGCTCTCCAGCACTTAAACCAATGAAGTTCAGTTCCTAACACCTCTTGTGTTCTCAGGACCTGGCTGTCCTCCAGGTATTTACAAGAAGTGTTGGACTTGACACTTGCAATAACAGAGCATTTGAGATTAAAATAATATTTGAGGTTCTCCTAAAATGTCATGTCCAATATTTCACTCATGGTGGGGGAACGTGGCAGGGAAAGGCAAAAGCACAGGTCCACTTTTGCTCTTGGGTAGGGGGAGGTATTGTAGTAATTAATTTAGGGATTTCTTTGGTGCTGCCAAGCATTGCTTTCTTTCCCTGCCTATCATACCTTTGCTTCCTGAAGACGGAAGCAACTAAAGGTGGATTTTCAGATACATTTTAGCACCATCTTAAATAAAAGCACCTCCCACCACACACCTTCAGAATAACCCCCAGACAGGACAGCATCCTCTGCTACATTTTATGAGCTTTATAATGATTTCTCTGCCAATTCTGTCTATAGAAAAAAGTTGTGCATTCGGTTTTAGGTAAAAGTGATGTCCAGCCTCCTAGACAGTGACACAGCCAGGGCAGCCATAGACACGGACACCTAGATTTAAAGAGTGGATGAAAACTTTGGTTGGTTCCACACCATGGGAATCCTGGAGATAGGACTCCCATCCATCCAGCAGGACATCAGGCACAATGTTCTTTTGGGGTTATTGCCCATGGATGAACCACCAGTGTCCAGCTGAGCAAGATGAACACACAGGCACTCACCTGAAGTGTGGGGTTGGGGTTGGATGGAGGCCTGGGGAAGGAAGAGATTGACATTTGGGAAGACCCAATGCACAAGTCATCCCTTCCTCTGCTCATCTGAGGACTAATTTAATCCATCTGCAGGGGAACCTCAGCTTGTTTTTACAGTTTCTGTCATTTGAGGCTTACCTGGCGCGTGCTGGAAAAAAGGACTTTTATACTATCTGACTCGGGCTGTTTATCTTTCCGATGCTCTTGGATTTTCCACTATTAGTCAAGCCCAGCCTGCCCCACCTGCCTCGCAACAGGGCCTGTCTGTGTGAGCAGAGAAGTGGCTGGGAGGGGAGGATGTTGTTTATCCCCTGGGAGGGAGGGAGGGAGGCTGCAAGGTGCGGGGCCCCGCGGTGCCACACGTTCCCCCGGCGCCCTCCTGACAGACAGCTGGAGATTTCCAGGCTGTCGCCTGCCACAAATGGTGAGGGGTTTTCTTCTTCCTCCCCCCACCCCCTTCTGCTTATTGCACTTCAGAGGAGAAAGAAAGGAAACTTTTCTAGGCTTGAAAATAAACAAGGCCAGTCAACAGAGCGGGAGCGGGGGGAGTAAAGGAAGCGGTTCAAGAGCATTTGAACCCAAGAATTAGAACAAAGTGAAAAAATTCAGGAGTTTGTCTCCTGTACCCAAGGCCAGCAGACAATAAGTGGAAGAAGTGCACTTCCAAAGAGCACCTCACATTCCCCTGGTAAGAAGCATCAATATTTACAAAACCTCACACTCTGTGTGAGTGTATGAGCATGCAGAATGAACAAAAGAAACCAAATAGCCCTGAACCAGGCTCTGCAGAAAGGAGCTTTCCACATGAGAGCAATCCCTTGCAGAGGATGCACTGTCTGTTTTCCTGACCCTTCAAGTATCAAAACACCAGCACCTCCCTTAAAGGAACGGATGGGAGCTGAAATCTCCGCTGAGACAGTTCTCTCTGAGTGCTCACTCAAGGTCATCCTCAATCCCAAACACAGCCTTGGGCTGAGCACCCTCCAGGGAATGGGAATGCAGCCCCAGTTTGCTGTGCACAGCATAGGAAAGCCAGGTGCCAGGTTAATCACTGGGTCAGTGGGACATTCCCATTCCTCTGGAGTGGCACCTGCCAACAGCTTCACACCAGTTACTTTGTCCTCCCCTTGCATCATTCTTAGCTAGCAGAGACCACTAGAACTGAATTCAATCCTTCTGACATCCCTGGAGCTGGAAGCAGAGGGAAGGACCCTAGGCCATAGTCCTGACTCCTCTTTCTGGTTTTCCAAGCCCTCAGTTCCTACCACCCAGCCTGTTTGTACCCTCAGGCTGCTGCTGGGCTGTGTGCGGTGTTCTGGGAGAGGACTTGAGTAGAGGGAGAGACTGGGCTAGAAAACCAAGAAATTGGGAATGATTGTGATTGCTGGGCATCGTTTCTGCCTCCTGCAGTGCAAACAGGCATACAGGTGCCACAGGGGGCTGCATGGGTCACCTGAGACAAACAAATGTATAGAGAGCAAGCGAGGATGGGTGTTGTGGTTTGTTTGCCTTTGTTCTGGCTTGTTAAGGTTTTTTCCTTTCTCTGATGTAATCATTAAGAGTTTGTACCATCCCCTTTATATGGCAATCCTCATACCCCCTCCCTGATCCCTTGTCCATCACTCAGTGTACCTTTCCCTTCTTCTAGAAGGCTCTGGGAAGGGCATCGAGTGTTGGGCTGGAAAGCAGGGGTCCCTTCCCTAATGTACCCTCAGTGGTTATCCTCATGGTCTGTTATGTGCCCTGTTCTCCCCCCAGCCTTCCCCCACTGGCTGATGAGTGGTTCCCCCTTGTACCCTCCTCTCTGTAAAAGGGGCTGTGGGCTGCGAGCCTGGCTCTCTGCACAGTCTGTACCTCTAGATCCAGGAGCTCTCTGGAGACACCAGTAAAGACCTGGACTGGTACCACTGTGGAGAGCCTCTTTCAGCCTTGGCTTTCTGCTGACCACAGCCTCTCGTGCTCGGGTAACGCCCGTAGCTGCCCCTCGGTACCCCAGGGCACTGAGGAGTGTCCCCAGCTGCCTGAGGGACACTTCTGCTGGCCGGGGTCCCCAGTCAGGGTGACCGGGAGGCACAGTCTCAGATGGATAAAGGTGGTACGTGAGTATGATCTGATGGAAAAGGTGTGCACAGACAGGTAGACTCAGAATGCCAACCAAGGGTGTGGGAAGAGCTGTGCTGAAGCCCCCCATGCCAGCTGGTGCCTGGGGAATAAAGCCCATCTGTCCATGGAGGCCTGTCCCTTCCCTGTGCTGTCCCTTGCTCCAGGGCCCCGTGGTGACATCTGCTGCCCTGCTGTCCCCATTCCCCTGGTGCATGGGCTCCTGCAGCACAGCTGTGCAGCCGGGTGGGTCAGCACCAGTGCTGTCCCCAGCCCAGGAACGTCACCCTGCCACACCTGCCGTGGGTGGCTGGGGCTGCATCTGCTGGGAAGGGAGAGGGAGCAGGGCCACGCTCCCACAGGAGGTAACAAAGAGCCAAGGGAGCAAATCAAGGGTCATTTTCTCCTCATGAAGGAAGATCCAGTGCCTCCGGAGCTGGCGCTTCCCTCCCGTGGTGGGGCTAACACAATGATGTCAACCCTTTGTGGGCTGCACAGGAGATCGGGTTTCCCACAGGGAGACCAGTGGAGAGCTTTCCTCCACCTCAGATGGGTCAAGTGTCCCCCCGGGCTGGAGCCTGGGGACTGGCATCTCCTGCTCTCAGCTAACTCACTCCTCAGGCACTAAAGGAACACAATTAACAGCAGCCTTTATGTGTGATGGGATCAGCCAGTGCTGCCAGGAAAGGGGACCTGGGGGCTGCCTCCTCCTGTAGCTACAGATGGAATGGGATCTCCTGCCTTCCCAGGAGTAGAGCTGCTGCACCACGGTGGGTCACATCACCATTCTGTGACTCAGTTTTCCTGCTCTAAAATGAGGCCAAAATGCTCAAAAAAACCGCCAAAAAGCCCACAAACAAACAAACAAAAAACACCCAAAAACCAAAAACCAAACCAAAACAGAAAAACCCAAACAACAAAAACCAACAACAACACAAAAAACCCCACACCAAACAAAACAAAACAAAAAAAATGGAGAGGGGAAGGAAGGAGGAAAAGATCAAAGCTTAAATGATTAGGGGAGTATTTAAGGAACATTCCCACTAACGAGTTCTGGACATTTTTAATCCCAGGGCTTCCAGTCCTCACGGGAAGAGGGGCCATGGCCAAGCTCAGCCCAGCAGAGCTGGGACACGCAGACCCTTTGAAGGCTCTCCCAGGCATGCACATGCCTGCACACACTTAGCCTGTCCCTAGTCAGCACTAAGGCAAGAACCCAAGTTCAGACAACCTAAGAAATGAGGTGTCTGCTCTGTTTCTCTGCAGTCAATGGGAAAGAGCTGTCAAGCTGTCTCTCAGAGATATTTCTCTTTTTTCTCCCCACTGCCTGCACAGGCAGTCCTGGCAGCTCTATCCATTGGCGTCTTCAGCAGCTCAGTGTGCCACACACAGTGAAGGAAAAATTGTGGGGACAGCACTGGCTGCTCTGAACACACCCCACAGCACAACAGAGGCACAGAAGATTTCAGGTGATTTTTTTTTCCTTGCTGAAAATACTGATTTGGAAGACACTGCCAGCTTATACTGATTTCAGCAAAGTGTTTCAGACCCAACAAAGCAACTCAACCTAAACCAATTCTGAAAAACACAGAAATATTTAGACATTTTGTGAAATGAAATATTTGTTGTTGTTTATTGTTTGAGAGGACATTTAATTGCTAAGTTTTTGTTGTGTTTTTGTTTTTTTCTTTAGTTTTCACTAAACATAAATTTTACAAAATCTCCTTGGAAATTAAATGCTGCCTTATGCTCAAACCAACATGTTTTTTCTTCCAATTTTTTGGTTCACCAAAAATCACAATAACAAAAGAGTCACTTTGATTAGGGAATTTTTTTTTCAATTTAAGAGAACTTTGAGTGAACCGAAAAGTCAAGTGATTTGCACAGCTCTGCTCTAAACAACCCTCAGAGAAGGGATAGTTCCTTCTTTCCATTTTGCTTCCATAACAGATGTTGCTTGAGCTGCTACAGACAAATTATTTATTTTTTCTTGTCAGCTCTCCCCGTGTTTTCTCTGTCCCCATCCCCTCAAAGGTAAGCACCACAGATCAGTCCTGCCTTTATCTTCTTCCCATCCTGCCCTAATTTGTACTTTACTTGTGCCTGAAATTAAAGCAACAAAAAGTGTTTCCTTTGCGTCATTCAAGTACTCGGAGATGCACAAAGCCTCGCCGTGTAAATGCAACCAGCTGCTCCCTGTGCTCATATGGCACAGCAGCAAAGCTGTCACTGGCCATAAACAGAGACACGGATTATTGATGATATATAACACATTGCCATGGGGACCTTCCCCCAAGGCATCCCAGTCCCATCTCTCCAGGGTGTCCCCACTCCCATCAGAAGCAGAGTTTCTCCTGTGGGTGACATCCCCATAGCTGCAGAGTTGGATAAGATGGACATTTTACAGCTACCAATTTTTAATTAAGGATTGTTTTTTTTAATCCCTTCTGGCATGTCTTCCCTCCCAACACAAGTTTTCCAGCCCAAATCTCATCCTCTAGTTACAAAGCATTTGTGGCGTGGAACCTGTATCTGCTCAGGACCTAAAGCTCTTGCAAGATCTTCACCATCAGGGAAAAAAAAAAAAAAAGGGCTTATTTACTATGGTGCTCTTGGAAACCATGATTTCTCCTCCATCCCTCACTCCCCTTGTCTCCCCCTTTACTACTCTATGTTTTCCCTGCTGCCTAATGAGCCCTCCAGAGACCTGCAGGTATAAAACTCGTTACAGCTCCCTCCATGTACCCGCATCAATAAGTGAAGGAGTGCAGAGAGAACGGGAGGGAAGCTGTCACTTTATTTCCCCATGAATTACAAACCACTTTAAAGTCTGGCACTCAGGAAAGGGCCAGTGAGAAATTGCCCCTCATACAGAGATAGGGGTTTTCTTTATGTTTCATGCCAGAAACTTGGCAAAGCCTTGGCTTTAGGCAGTCACAGAACCTCAGCGTCTGGAGCGAATGGGAAGCTGGGAAGAACATTATGAGCCTGTCATGTTCTCTGGACTTAGGTTTCCCTCTCCTTTCCCAGATTTACTCTCTTGCTTTGTGTGAAACTGTGAAGTTCAAAGTGGTGGAGAGTTCTGGAGCCACTTGCTACCCACAGCCATGGCCAGATTTCAAAAATCCCCAACTCTGGGCGCACATTTAGGCATGTAGAGAAGCAAATAGACTGTCAAAGCTGCTCAGGACGTGCTGGGGCTGTGTTGGCTGCTTGTTCTCCTTCTTAATGGAGTTCAGGTGTGTAAAACAGACTCCTGCAAAGCCAGGACCAAGTATGCAAAAGCCAGAAGTGTTTGCTCAAGCACCACCAGTAACTTGCACCCTGGTGACACCTGATGTGCCACCGTCTTCCACCACATGCTCCAGCGTGTCCAGTTAGACTTCCACACCTGCAGAAATACTGTAAAGCCACAAACACCTGGTTTGTTTGTAGGAATGTGAGGGTTTCCAGGAAGAGTTAGGTGAGCGTGTCTCCCACTGGCACCCAAGTGTGGGCATGACACCCAGCAGCTGTTTGCTGCCAGAGGGGCTGAGTGTGTGTGTGTGTGCAAGGCACTGCCCGTGGGTGTGCACGTCCCCATCAGGGCACGCTGCCACTGGTGTGTGCTGGAGGACGCTCAGGACAGAGCTGTGAGCAGCCAGTGCTGGCTGTGCCTTTGCAGCAGGCAGGAGGGAGAAGTGGTGACCTCTGGAAGGGGCTGTGCTGAGCAGGCAGCTCTCGCATGCGGGCGCAGGGGCGGGGGGAGCACTCAGCCAGCTCCACGGGGTCGGGAAATGAAAAACCCTCTGTATCAGCTTCTTTTGTCATCCAGAAGCGGCACAGAAAAATCCACCCAAAGAATGCAAAATACGGAACAGGAGGAAGAAAATAAAGCCTGGCCAGTGCCCTTTCTCTGGCTGTCCGTCACATCTTCCTGTGGCATGGATCCCATTTCCAGATCAAACCCCAGGGATGTGAGGCCTTTACCTTGAACTGCCTTTCACTAGGAAAACACAGAGAAAGCAACTTGGAGAGAGAGCCACTTGGAGAGAAAGCCATCATGTTACCGGAACAGACCCAAGAAAAATCAGGAATTCTTTCCTAAAGGTCTAAATTCCCCATTTTCCCCTCATCGAATGAACCACAGGTAACACTGATCACTCACTGCTCATACACATGCAACAAAGGACGTGGTTGTGCAGTGGGCAGGCACTGACCTTCACTCTCTGAGGGTTCATCCAGTGCTGGATGTCTTGCACAGTCTCGTTCACGCGCAGGAGGATGGGCTCGTGACTGTGATCCTGACAGGAGGTGGTACACTCTGTGCCTGCTCAAAACACAAAGGGGATAAAGCTAAAGGAGAAAGCAGACAGCTTCTGACCCTTCCAGCATCCTTCCAGCTGAAGGACAGGATTACGGCTCGTTTTTCCTAAATTGCAATTAGCAGTCAACCATAACTATCACATATCTCCGAGCCACATGTGAAGTGCTGAGCACAGCCCTGTACTAAGCAGGAGAGCGTGGGGGTGGCAGGTATTCCAGGGTCTTTCTGAACAAGCTGCAAATCTAAGTGTTTCTCTGGCTATTAACTCCAAGAAGGGGGTCAGGTTTTGAGCTTTCAGATCATCAAGACAATGTGAAGGTTTTTCCATTTCAACTGCTTGAGCTTTCAAGCAATGGGGCTGATTAGGGAGAGGCTGTTGAACTTATCTCACCTGTGACATGGTAGAAACCTATTGTTTGATCTGTCAGATTTACAAACATCCAATAATAATCTTCCAAAGGGTGACCAAGCCTAATGATATTGGAGACCAGCTATCGCCCAAGTCCCACAGTCAATAAGAAGTACGCAGAAAGGTAATGATGGCTTTGTTCACACATAAACCTGCTTTTTCTCTGATTAACTGTCATGCCCAGTGGGAATCCTGTCCTTTCTTTATTAAAACATGCTGCGATACTCTGCAGCAATATCCCAGAGCCCTGTGGTGACACAACCATAAGCCCTTGTGTGTTGGACCATTACCATTTCCCCCCTGGAAAATCACTCTTGAATGGCACAGCTGCTGCAAACATGTCATTAGGATTTCTGCACTCCAATCAGCGCTGGGGGAGGAATTAATGTCTGCACTGGTTTGGAGAGCTGGACCTTTGGCTCAACACACGCCTCAGCCTGGAAGGGCAGATTAGGTGTCTGAGGAATTACTGAAGGTGTGTGGGATTCATAGTGACCACGACTGGTTGCTATTATTTTTCCCACCTGCTTCTGCCTTCTCACATTCTCCACTTGGAGGAGTCAGTGGGAGCAGCCAGACCTTGGCTGGGAAGATGGGGAGTGCTTGGAGTTTGTTTTGCTTTCCCAGGACACCTGGAAGTGGCTCCAAGGACCTACTGGATGAGGCCTATTGACATCACCCCCGTAGTGAACGACTGGCTCCCTCCATAAGCGTGGTGAACGCTTTTCCAAAAAGACATTGACCAGGCTTTCAAAAACGCAAAGAAGAGAGGAAAACCCCAACATCTGATCCTAAAGGTTGGTGCTGGGAGAGTCGACAAAATGTGTGGTATGTCTCCATCTGCTGAGGATGAGAACCAGGAGCCCCCTCTGAGCTCTAAATCCCTCTCCAGAGAGAGCCACAGTCCTGTGGGGGGTCTGCCCCATGCACCCCTCACCTCCACGATGCTGTGTGGTCCCATCCTGGGGTCAGGCCCACCAGTCCCTGGGACTGGCACCTGCCGACAGTCACTGCGACAGGAGCCAGAGCTGGCAGGCGCCCAGCGCTGAGATGCTCCCCTCCAAACCAGGAACTGGGGCTTCTCTCCTTGCAAAAACCTGTCTGGCCCTGGAGGTAACCTCGTCTCAAGGGTAAAACGCCTCTCCACATTAAGAGTCACCGCAGCCTCCTCGCCGCTCGCTCTCCCGCGCTCCACCACGCTCGTGGAGAGGAGCGGGTCGGAATTGTTTTGATATATGATCTGTAATTGGCATCATTACAGAGCGGTGATCTCATCCAGGTCGTGTTCTCCTCCCCGGGGAGGGAACACAAGGAGGCTCGTAGTCCTCCGCACGGCTGCGATATAATGAGGGAGCCGCGCAAGGAGGAAATTTCTCCAAGTTCAAAGGGACAGGCGGAGGCAGGAGGGGGAGGGCAGGGGCTGGGAAGGGGGCTGCAGGAAGGGGCCTCGCAAACCTGTGTGGGCTGCAGGCAGTGCAGCTCCTGTTGCAGCCCTTACAGCAGGGAGACCCCAAAATGGGGGCTAAAAATACAATATAGTGTGTACAGCTCAGAGTGTCTGTCCCTCCCTGTGCCTGGTGACACAAAGCCAAGCTGAGTGCAGGGGTCATCACCCCTTGCACAGGGAACAGGTACCCCAGAAAGAAGGAGGAAAGCAGACCCTTTAAAACAGTTCCTAAACAACTGTCATGCCAAAAGGAATGCTCAGCTGGTCTCATATTGTTTCTGGGGAGACCTGAACTACCCTAGTGCTGCATTCTCCTGTCACCTCCCTGCCTTTCAGCTTCTGGAGCATGGGTTTGTGCATGTGGCTGAAGGAGTGGGGCATTATGAAAGCGTAAGAGCAAGAGCAGGTACAGTCCCTCCCTGTATTTTGCAGACTGGATGTCTCTCTGGCACAGCCTGGTATGCTGCTGCCCCTGAAACCAAGCTGGCCAAGAAGGAACACCAGGAAACTGGAAGGCCTGCAAAAAACCTGCAGCCAGAGAATGTTACATGTCCCTGGTCTCTGAGAGCTTCACATTTCCCAAAAGCATTTCCCTGAAAAGCCTCCCGTAGCAGGTTCTCACTCGGGCAAACAGGTCCACAGGAGGTGACTTGAAGGACTGCAGGCTCCTTCCTCCCTCCCTGCCATCCCCATCCTCTTGCAGCTCTCCTGCTGCCTGCTCCCATCTGGGGACAGGGGATGCTCCCACCCACCTATGCCGTAGCCGCCGGCGCACTGCAGCTTCAGGTGGCTGTTGAGCTGGGTGGGCAGGGCACACTGCCCCTGCATCTCCCTGCACAGGTGGAAGGACCCGCTCCAGGTGCCGTCCTTCCGGCAGTGGATCACGTTGCTCCCACGGCCCTGGGAACGAGGGAAGGAGAAAATTAGGGTTGACACAAAAATTAGAAAGGAGAGGCTGAGAGGTGAGAAGTGAGCAGAGCTCAGCTGGGGGCAAATTTCTGTTGGAGCTGGAGAAGGCCCTGGTTGGGACTGCCAGCACTGGGTGGGGCAAGAAGTTTTCTTCCAAAGAATAAAGAAAAGGAAACCTTCAGTGCTTTCTCTCTCTCTCTCTCTCTCTCACACACACACACACACACATCTCCTCTGTGCAATTCAAGGTCTTTACAAGCCCCTTGCAAGGTCTACACCTTACAACAGCCCCACTCCTGTCGCAATAAAGGTGCCCTCACCCCATTTGCCTTCCTTGTTACAGAGGGGTTGGTGTCAAATGCAGACAACCTTTTTCCTCCTCGCATTTTCTAACCAGTTACATCATCTGTCTTGAAAAAGAAAGAATCCCCAATGGCCACTGGAAGGAGGAAGGGAGAGAGGGACATGAGCTTAGCAGGGCAGAACGTGCTCTTTAGAGCTTGGCTGCCTTGAGTGACAGCAGGTGAAGGGGCTGAGACGGACACGCACAGAGGCAGGTGGGGAGGACAAAAAAAATCCTCTGGTGTGGGAATGGGCAAGGAACAGAATATGACATTTCTCTTACAGAAAAGATTCTCCGTATGATACTGAAGAATGAATACCAAAGTCCGAGGGGAAATATCATGCCCTTTAAAAACAACAAAGGAGTGCACAGGCAATCTTTTGTCAGATCTATCCTCACGGCATTGGGCCTTTCTGTCAAACAAGCTGTTCTGTGGGATCTGCGAGCCTGTCTGCCATGGGGCAATGTGGGACATTCAACAGGAAGATGTCTGGTGTGCTTGGGCTCCAAAACTCCTGTGGGGTTCTTACTGGGTGGGAGAATCATGCAGGATCTCTGCTTCTCCTCACTTGTTTTTCATGCCAGACAATCTACCCGCCCTGCTCTTGGACACTGTGCTGGATATCTTTGGGGACCCTTTAATGAGCTGTCCATGCTGGGATTCCTGCAGGAGTGCTGAACCTTTTGGAGGAGCTCTGCCCCACAACTCCCACCCATTGTTGCAGAGGGACCAGCATGGAAGAGGGCTCAGCTTTCAGTGGTAGTTTCCCCCTTGATATCCTAATGCTTCCCTTTTTTTTGCTCAGCTTTGTTAACGAACACAATGTTTAGTGAGATGCAAAGTGGTCTTAGCAGCAGACTACAGTGTGGGACCTGCTTCCCCTTCTCTAGACATCTGGCCATTGCCAGAAGTAATAAGGAAATCATATGAAAGCAATAATGGAGCAGATGGACTCAGGGTGAGATCCAGCTTGGTGATTCTCACCTAAGGGCCAGTTTGGCAGAGATTGATTAATTTAGATCTGACTGTTGATATGATTTGTGTACAATATGCAGAAATGGAAGACCCTTGCTCTGGTGCCAGGGGAGGTACCTGCTTAAATGACCATTACATTCCTGGTGATTAAGAGATGCTGTACGTGCAGCCAAGCAATGATCTTTCAGCATGGTGACAAAGTCAGGAATAAATTGCTAAATTATAATTGAGCACAATTTGCTGTTTTAGCAACTGCACTTCCCTTGCTATTTCCATCCCAGGGTTCAAACATGCTTCTCAAAAATGAGCCATGAAACCTGATTTATGTTCCTGGAGCTGGCTGTGCTTGAGGGTACACTTGTATAGTTTCACCAACATACTCAGAGATCCCAGGATATCCATTGCTATAGTAACATACTGTCCATCATTCCCTGACCTGCAAAATCTCTTGTGAAAATCCCTGCTGGGTTTCTTGCTTGGATGCAACGTGTATTATCACCTTATATAGCTGAGAGAGACTTAGTGGGGTTTAATCCTTAAATAATTAACACCTCTCAAGTGGTTCTGGCTTGTGCCAGGAGTCCATGCTCTTCTTCTGTAGCCTGTTTTCTGGGAGATCTGAAAACACTTTTCACTGTAAATCCCTTTCTCAAGATTTTATCTGTTCCTTTGCCCAAGGTGCTTTCACAGCTGAGCAGTCACTCCTCTCCCTCCCATGAACAGAGTTGTGTCTCTCCCTTTCCAGAGCTCACTTCATTACTGCTGAAACCCTGACTCCACTGCTTGCTCCTCTTGGTGTTCACCTCGTTTAAAAGCAAACAAAAGCCCACCACAAATTCCACCAGCTGTCCTTGCCCTGGAGGTCCGAGTTTCCCCGCACTGGAAGTGCTGGAACACGGCATGGGCCATGCTGCCCCTCTGAGCAAGTGATGGATGTACAGAGCCACAGCTGCTGTCCCAGAGCTCCCACCCCTCTGCACCCATGCCTGCAGCTTCTCATTTCACACTGCTCATAACCTCACTCCGAATCTTAAACAAGGAAAACTCTTCCAGGTGCCCTGATGTGAAACTTTGGGGCTCTGCCTGTTGTCCCCGAGGAGAAGGCAGGCCAGAGGACAGGGAACAGGGGCTTTTAGCATGTGGAGCAGGTACCAGAGGTGTCTTTCACATAATTGGCCCTAGGGCAGGATTGGTACTTTAAGGTCCTTAGATTCTGGAATGATATTAAACAGCCCTTGTCAGAGCACTCCCTACTCCAAGTAGTGCCTGCAGTAGCTGCAGCTTCCACATCCCCACTTCTTCTTCCCAAGCAAAGGGAGCAGCAGCAGCACTTCTGGGAGAAGTTGGTTATCTCACAAACTATAATTACCTATGGTGAGGAAAAGTAGGCATTTCAAATAAGATAGTAGAGGCCAGACCTTCTCATATCAGTGAGCACAGCTCCCAGGAAGCCAAAGGCAACATGCTGATTTGTGCCAGATGAGGATCTGACCTCTGATGCCAGATGACAACTTCACAGCCAGAAAAACATGGAAGTTTAGAGAGAATTCACCTGAATAGTTGTAATCTCTATGGTGTTAAATTGTCACACAACGCACAGACATACAATGGTAAGAACTAGAGAGAAAAGCAAGGTAAAACAGAATAAATAAATGAGATAAGTGTAGATAACTCACATTCTACTTACGTTCATTTGTTGCTCCTTATTTTCTAGCCAGATCATAAAGCCACTGTGGCAGATTTTTCTGCCACTTAGTGTCCAGAAACAGTAAGTCAGTCACTTCTAATCCTCTACAGGTAATAGTTAATACTGTTACTACTGTCACAAAAATAACATCTCCAGGCTCTCCCTCAACTTTAATAATGTTTTTTTTCCTTCTGCATCTCCCTGGTTTCGGAAGAGCTGTGTCCCTCGGCCTCTCCAAGATCAGCATCCTTGGGGAAGGTACAACAAAGCCAGACTGGTGTGGTCTGAGGTGATTTGGGTAAGGGAGACTCACCGTCTGAGCGTCATCATCCTCACACTTGATGCGGCACTCGCTGTTGAACTGGAACCCGTTGGAGCACTGGTAGAGCCCGTGGAACTTGGAAGGTGGAGGGTCACAGGTGACGGGCACGCAGGCGCCCGGCAGCCACGTGCCGTCCTGCGTGCACTGGATCTTAAAGGCTCGCCTTTTCGTGCAGGAAAAGAAAAAAAAAAAGCAACATTTAGTGAGCGGCTGAGTCAGCTGGGAGCCTCTAAAGCCTCTGAGCTCTGCTAGCAGGTTGCAGGAGATGGGCGTGCTCGAGCTTTTAACACTTGGGGAACAAGTTGTGAACCTGCGTCATGAGGTCTCTGAGCAAAAATAACGATTATTTGCAAAACCGACATTGAGCTGCCCAGCCTAAACTCCTCTTTTGGCCTTGGACACATCTCTCAAGAACTCAGCTTCCCAGGCTTGTGGGCTGTGGTTGGTTTGAAGTGGGTTTGTGCAGAGTCAGAAGTATATGACAGCACTAACCCTTTTCTGCAGGGTTTCAAAGGGGACTCCCCAGGCTGCATATCAAAGGGGTATTTCTAAGGTAAAGGCTGTTTTTTGAGCACTGGTCAGGATTTTCCAAGAAGCCTAAGTGAGCTGGGTGCCTAAACTGACACTGCACAGTTATGTGCATGAAGGAATTGCTCCATGATATTCCCTATGGCACTCCCAGTCTGTGATAAACAACCCATTCCCAAAATCATTTTAACTCATGGCTTTCTGAACCAGGCTGATGGCACAACTATAGTCTTTCACGTACTTTCTTGATTTTCTGGAGGATCCAGGGACGTGGTAACCTGGTTTGCATTTGTACTTGCAGAACGAGCCCACTTTGTGCTTGTCTTCTCGGCAGCGAGAGGTCTGGAGATCTGCGTTGGGGACGACGGAGGGTGCTCGACACATCAGCTCACACAGGGCCTCAGGAAAGGACCACAGCCCGTCCTCCATGCAGGTCAAGTTGCTGTTGTTTCCTGAGAAGAGCAGTGAGGAGAGTTAACAACGTTCAGCAGGACTGTTTTCTTCTGAAATGTCGTTACACCCATGAGATATCAAAAGCCCCTTCAGCCGGTTTGACAAATCCAACTGCACTGAACATTCGTGTGTCCTATGCCTTCACTGGCTCTAGATGATGTCATTAAATCATTAAGGACTCTGCTTTCAGGTGACAGGCAGGCAGTGCTTATTTCAGGAAATGCTATAGCATAGGGAAGCCACACGGGCTTTGTCATCTTTTGTATTTCTCTTCCTTATTTTGTTCCTCTCTGAAAGGAAGCTTGTTTCATACACCAACCCCCCTCCTCTCCAAAGCCATGCCTTTAACAGAGGGTTTGGTGCCATCATATTCTTCATTCTGTGTTATATCTTTCCCCTGGATCTGTCCCTTTTATTTCAATTTGGAACCTTTTGGAGCAGCATCTGTTAGTATTACAGTCACTACTCCAACACAATGAGGAGCCATTCTCAGCTGGGGACTCTCAGTCCTTGGGGACTACTGTGATAAATATGATTCATAATACTCATTAGAGACTCATTTTCCTCAGGAAGCTTTCTTGGCCAACACCTCAAAGGTAAAAGGTACAATGGATCTATTTGCTTCTGCTATGACCTAGTTGACTTCAGAAGGTTAAGCTAAAAGTAGCCCAGTCTCAGTGTATTTTACATTCTTTGTTATTTTATACCATATGTTGAAAAGGAATAAGCTTTTCCTAAGAAACAAAGCACAGCTATGAGCCACTAACCCTTCAAAAATCCCTAATATTCCATTGAAATCCCTGAGCATTGCTGCAGGAACTCTTCTCAACCCACAAGGCATATTTTCAACAGTGAGCCAACTTCGGAGTTATCCGAAATAATACTGACAAACTGCTAACCCCGGAGCCATGCCATCTCTCTTCGAGGGAAGGAAGAGAGCTGGGGCATGAGGCTGGAATTCAAAGAAGAAGAAAACAAAAGGCTCTGGAGGGCTCAGGAAGGTATGTGGAGGAGCCCTCCTGCCCTGCCCTCAAAGATAAGAGAAGCCACATTAAATCAGTCCCGGATTTCTCTCTCCCCTCCCCAACTGCAGATGATTGCAGAGGTATTTTGTGCAGAAGGCAGCTCTTTTCTGGAGCACCAGCATGTTCCTCTGCTCTGACTCATGCAGCAGCTCCCAGCCCAGCCGTGGTGATATCATACTTGCCACTGCAAAGCGATAAGCTGTGACATTACCAACAGTGGCTGTCATGACGTCAGTGATTGAATTAGGCATGACTCATTCCAACGCTGTTCTCCAGAAGCTCAGTGGCAACATTTATTAGTCATCAGTGATGGCTCTACACCGAGCAGAGCCTTTACCTCACAGCTCAGTGTTTCTGGACAAAAGTGAAGTGATGCTACACACCAGAGCTGCAGCTCCTGACCTGGGTTTGGTTGTCATCCCTCCAGCTACCCCTGCCTGAGTCATCAGCTCTTATTGGTCATGATGAGTATAATTATTTTCACTGCCTGCTCAAAAAAATTTAAAGCACTTCAAATGAAAAAAAAAAACAACCTTTTCATGAAGGTAGCCCTGTGACTGTATAAATAGAAAAAGGGAGGTTTTTGTTAAAAAGTAGTCTTAATTTTCTCTTAACAATCTTTTGAGTAGTCATAAATTTAACTGTGTGTTGGCTGTTTCTGTTATCTCCCATCAGAATTAAAAACAGTTAAGTAACTTGCTTTTATATGAAGAAATTGACGTAGCCTTTCCCTGAAACGAAGAATAATTCCCATTCCTTTTTGAGGTTTGCAATGAATCCCAGTAGAAAAAGAGATGCCACATGTACAGAAAAGCTTATACAGTGTTTGTGCCTAAGTTGACAACAGCAGCTAAGTTTACTCCACTACAAGATGGACAAGTTAATTTGGGACTAATGTTCCTTCAAATTAGCAATAGTATCTTTTCTGGCTTCCTGAAGACCAGATCAAAAAGGGAAACGTGCCAGTGACTAGAAGAGTTGATGGTGCTGAGAAGAGGATTGGGATATTAGCAGAAAGGTAGCAGGGAAGAAGACAGGAGGAATGGAAAGAGGGCAGCAAGCTGTGTTATTGCTAGGGGAAAAAATAAAAGAAAAAAGGAAAATGTTAAGAGTGCCAAACAAGAAGAGGACAGGAAGGTCAGAGTAGAGCAAAAAAAGTGTGGAAAAGGAGAAGTGTGATGATGGATTAGAAAACACAGTGGTGGGGATCTGTGCCATTGGGACGTGAGGCTTTTCAGTCTTCTCTTGGCTTTCCAAATAAATGGAGGAGGCATAGAAGGGAGACAGACAGTGGAAATAGACAAAGCATGGGAAAAAAGATGAGAGAGTTCAATCCAATTTATCCCCATGACTTTTCCATGTTTTGGTTGTATGGAAGCAATATTCCCTGTCATTACTGCCGGGCCAGCCGCGATCAAGGAAAGGTCAAAGCAAGGTAATACAGAGATGCAAAGGAACTTAACTTCTAATATAAATAAACCTTCCATAGAGCCCCATAATTCTTCCTACTTAAAATAGCATGAATAATTCTGAGCCAACAGCAAGAGTAACATGTATTCCTAGCAGCAGTCACAGTGTTAGCTGTGTGTCCCGGGTCACTGCACAGACACCCCCAATACCTTTCAGAAGAGCAGGAGGTCGGCAGGTGAAGGAGCATTTCTTGCCAAAGGTGGTGCCCTCGCTGCAGTTGAAGGTGGCTGGGTACACGTGGTACTGGTCTGGCACACCACAGTCCACGGGCTCACACGTCACCTGCTTGTTCCACTTCCCATCCGTGCAGGTCATGGTGACGCTGGACTCCGTCTGGAAAAAGACACACGGCTACAGCCACCACAGCCAGCAAGGGAGAGAGCAAAGCCATTTCAAGCCTAACAGCCATTACCTTGGCTCACAAGCACAGCCATGTCTGGTCTCTATCAGCATCATTTGGACAGCAGCTACCAAACCTACCAAGGCCCATAAGAAATAGTGTCACAGAAAGGATTTTCTGTCACCTGTGGGGTGAGACACTAAAGTCCTTCCATACAAATAGTGCAGCTCTACAAATAATCCAAACTTTCATCTGGCCTCCTGAGGCAAGCAGGGAACCTGCTGCTCTGCCCTGCCATCGGAAAGGAGCACAAGCCTGAGCTGTTTGGAGCTGACAGCTGTCCCCCATCCTTGTCACCTTTGCGGTGACACAGCCACTCCAAAGGGATCCCTCTGTGCTTCCATGTAGTCAAACTCACTCTTGGGTTTGAAGTAAAAGCCAAGCTGACATGAAGCCATTTGGGACTCTGATGTGAGGCTCTCCCGAGAGGTGTCAGTCACCCTCGGCTGGCGGTCCCAGGGGAAGTGCCTCGGGCCACATCAGCATTGCGTGCAGACACTGACAGCTGCCTTGGTGGCTTCTCTGGCAGAGTGCCCCAGGGCTCCAACAGAATCAGGGCCCTGCTGTCCTGACACCACGGACACGAATGCCTGGGGGACAGACCTTTTCCAGCAGGAATTTGCCATGGGCAGACCCAAGAGTGCCCTGCCCATTACTGGCTCCTGGGACTTGAGAGGTTGTACACAGAGTCAGTGCCTGTGCTCTGACTTCCCCAAAGTCACTCTATCATCACAGAGAAACTAAACTTCTATGGATCTGAGGAATAATCCAAACGGCACAGCACACTGGAATCCTGGAGTGCTAGGGGCAAAGAATAAATATGGGGGGAAGTAAAGGAGCCACCCATCTCAGATGAATTTACTGGGTGACTGAAGGAAAAACAGATGTTGGCTAAGAGAACTGAGTAAACAACATATCCACTTTCTAATTAAAAATGGAAAATTATTAAAAGCTAGAAGTGAAGAATCTAACTCCTCCCTCCACACCAGAATAAAGAGAGGTTAAGAAATGTGAGAAACCCAAACATGAGCAAGGGAAGATGCTGGCGAGGAATCTGACCAAGCCATACAGCAGCACTCCTCTGCCTCCAGGGAATATTTTATTCAGGGCTGGTATGCTCACAGGAGATTTGCACCGCCGGCCATTGATCTGGGTTTATAAAAGGAAAGGGAATTTTTCTAGCACACATCAAAGGGACCTGGATTCCCTTTTTGCAAAAACACCCTAATGGTTTCAACAGAAGTTCAGACCTGTCTCCCTTTGATATATGGTTGCATTCAGAATGGAAAAAGCAGTCCCAGAGCTGAGAAACTGGACACTTCCCAAGTGGGCACAAAACCCCTTTTCTAGACCGTGGAGTTTATTTAAACAGGGAGCACTGCTGATGGAAAAAAATGTCGTTTCTACAAACTCAGAGTAGCACATTCCGGGATACTCAGAGCCATCAGGTGAAGTGATACTGTGTTCCCATTCCAAATCATTTCACTCCCCAGTAGCTGCTAATTCTGCCTTTGTTGCTTATCACAATATCTGTACCAATAAAAAGTGTATATAAACTGTAGGCAGTTGATGTCCTGAAGATTCCAGGGGCTGCAGTGTGGTGGTCACAGGGGAAGGGATAATACAGCACATTCCACATCAGCCCTCCAGGATGAGCTGCTCCAGCATCCAGCAAAGCCCCCATTTCCCTTTAACAGCTGCTATCATCAAATAACAAAATAACAGAGCAGCACTATGGCTGCTGGAACTTAAAACATAAACCCAAGCTATCGATGTCAATAAACTCAAGCTAATGATGTCAGGGGCTATCCAAATGTTATGGAAAACACACAGGTCTTGCATAGTTTCATGTTGGATACTGGATCCGTGCTGAACATAGGGAAGCTGTATCAATGGTAAGAGATTCAGCTCCAGGAATAAAGTTATTTGTGTTGCTGTGATCTAGTTTAGGAATAAATGAGTGTTCCTACCAGCTGATACTGGCTGCTGTGGTGCACCAGGAGGTTTCTCTAATAACAGGGTTGCACACCTCTGCAGAGCACCAAAGAAACACTGCAAACTCGGAAACCAGAATATAACACAAAAATTTAAACAGAAGCAATATCCGTGCATGACAGTCACACCTCACAAAAGGAATGTTTTGCCCAAGCTGTCACTTGTGAGAATACTTCTGCAGCCCATGGCCTTTGTTAGCAGAGAGCAGCAGGACACCAGAGCCTGCTGGAAATGCCACGGGCCTGGGATCCTCTCTCTTTGGAAGGGATCCCTCTCACAGCCATACTCCCACTGTCCTTTGTCTGTGCCACAGATCTAGACCTTGATATCAAAATGTAAGTAATTAGTGTCTCCACATTTTCCTCTCTGGGTTTTTCCCCGTGGTACTTTCCCCACAGACCCCCTAACCTAACCTGTAAGAGTCCTCTCAGACCCTTATGGTTTTTCCCTTCCTGGCACCCTGGGAAGGCCATTCCCAAGCAGAGAAGCTGTGCCCATGGAGGTAAGACCCTGGCTACTCAGCTTTTTCCCAGTAATTTGTTCCACATTTGGTATGATGGAAGCTGAGGTTTTCAAGGTCAGACATAATAATGGCACATTTTAGAGCATGCCTATCATGTCATCACTTGAAGCACGTGTAATTCCACAGCAGGACACAGCAGAGAGCATTCCCTGCAATGGAGACAAAGACCAGCAGCTCTGACTGGAAGCACAGAGGACAAACCAGCCACAGAAATTATTACTGGTGGCACCCACCAGCTTTTGACTCTCCCCTCTTTCAGCGTCACACCTGAGGGTGGGCTCACTGCAGCGCCCAGGGACAGCACCCCTGGCTGCTGAGCAGGATCCTGTCCCTCCCCAGCTCCACGCCACACCCTGGAGGTATTTCTGACAGACTCAGCCCTCGGATCTGGCGCTGGGTCTTAGTGGCAGCATCTGCCTCTGCCTTTGCAGCTCTCCCACCCGGGGCTGAGCAGGCACGTGCCTGTTTCGCCTGTCTGATCTGACAAGGTCACCCAGCTCACAGCAGCCCACACGAAGCACTTGGCTTTCTCATCTGGTTTATTAGCTGTCACTTTGGGCACTTTGTGCTGCTTTGACTGGCATCACAGCAACTGCTTCCCTTCATGTCCTGCCTTGCAAAAGAGGCTTAGGCAAGGAGGGAGGGTGGGCAAGGAGGAAAGAGGGGGGGAGAGAAAAGGGGCCTCCAAAGATACAGCGTGCAGTACAGTGAAGAGGATGCAAACTTAAACAAATCTGGTGCCAGAAAGATTTGTTTCTCGGGACTTTTAACAGGCTGGGAGAATTCATGTCTCCTTCCTGCTGCCCGAGATCCCAGCCGGCTCCTTCTTCAAGCGATGCTTCACGTGTGAAGTTTCCTCTCCTTAAAAATGAACAGCTGTGCCCTCCCCTCTAAGTATTCTTCCACTTCTGCCCACTACTGTGCCTCTAATTGAACCCACATGAGCCGTGCTTTCTTTTCCTGGCATGATTGATGATGCCTTTGCACAACATTAGGGAGCTGCTGGGTTTTAAATAACACCTCTTGACCAGAGCAGCAGTGGTGGTAGCTTCAAGGAGAGATGACAACAAGTAACTGAATGAGAGGGGCTTTCAGTGAAGGACAAGGGGGAGGAAAGCAGTGAAAGACAAAGGGGAGGGAAAGAGGAAGAAGACAAGAAAGAGTGATGGAGTTGTCAGGGGGGAGGTGGGAAGAAATCAGGGAGGGAGAATGAAAACATCCCCAAGATCTTCTTTGTGAGAAAGATACATGAAGGATTTTGCTCCATCACTATGCAAACCCCTTTGTTGTTGTTGAAGGCCCTGAATGAGGATGAGAGGGAGCACAAGAGTCTGTATACAGCTCAGCTTTCTTTTTCTTCTCAAGCAGCAAACAGTTTCTGCTGCACAGAGTCCTGACCAGCTTTAAGGTTTGGAGATTTTACAGGGTTTTAACAGAATTTGGGAATGGGAACTTCTCAGAGAGGGAATGATTGAATGTTTGGCCCTGAAACTGATTAAAATGGTGGCTTCAGAAGACACAGAGTCTAGAAAGTGCAGAAACTGTTAAGAAGATTTTCAAAGACCCTTTAGATGTAAAAGATTGATTTGAAATGTGACTTGTGCCCCTACATCACTGAGGTGCTTTTGAAAATGTTGCTTTTAATTCTCTCTTTGCCCTTCTTTTTCTGTCTTTCAGTGAAATAGGGAAGACAAATGTGGTTCAGATGCTAAACGAAGGTGTTTGCACTGGTCTGTGAATCACCTCCACCAGCATGCAGTGGTCAGTCTGCTCTTTGAGACATTGCACCTCAGCCCAGCCTCCTTCCTACCCACGAGTGTGAAACACCAACATGTGCAAAGCTACTTCCTTCCTCCTCTTCCTCAGGCAGCCCCACACACTGACAGTTAAATGAAAAAAAAAAAAAAAGTATCTCTAGACCCTCAAATCAGTCAAACAAGTGAAATAACCAAATAAATGACAAACAAGGAACAAGGAATAGCTTTGTGCAAGATTCCCCAGCCATGACAGAAAGTCCCTCTGGCCATAGACAGCAATTCATGTGCCCTTTCTCACCCCCAAATGCTTGTGGCTGGAAGAAGAGCTGAAGCTGAGAAGCAAATATGGAAGAAGCACAATGTCTTTTGATATGAGAAATCCAGACCATGGATTCTGGACTTTCTCAGATAATTCATTTCTTGCCTACACGTTCCACAAGTTCTAGTTTGACACACCTGACACAAAGAAATAAAACAAGATGATAGTGAAAGAAACTGTCTGTTCCTTTCCAGAGGATCTTTGAAGCAAACTAATAAAACTTTAAAAGCATGTGTTTAATGTGCTTAGCTGGTCATGGGTATCTTTAAGATGCTCCACTCCTTCCCTGATTTGAACAGTGAATGCACAGCACTGAGCAAAACAAAGCCACTGGCCTCAGGGGGTTTTATTGGTGGAAAAAGACAACAAAGTGCAACAGCAGAGCAGGGTGAGAGGAAGAGTGTTGTAACAGGCAGTGAATCACGTTAGCAAGGGGTGCTAAAATCCTCTGCTCCTGTCATATGAGTCTGATCAAGGCTCTGAAACCAAACTTCTTCCAGCAAAACCATGCCCAGCTGGCCAAGCCTCCCCAAAAGGTAAAGCTTGCATTTAAATAACACGGGGCTGGTGAGGCATGCTCAGGCTGTTTTATTTGGTTTGTGATCCCTGCGTGCTCCATGTACCCCATGTACAGATCCCTTCCAACAATTTCCTGGTTCAGCCATTCAGGCTCATTTTGAGAACTTGTTTTCTGTTCTGTAAAAATGCTCAGCTGGAGCTGGGGTTCTGGTGCTGATGCCAATTAGGATGGAAGAGGCCCAGCTCGCGGGGTCCTGTATTTGTTTTGTAATTGAGTTGAAAGGGCTGACTCACTCCCCTCCAGTCTGTCTCCCCCCTCTGCGAGCTTATGAAGAACACAGCATTTCACAAGTACACACAGGCTGCTGAGGGAGCCCAGATGTGAGTGCTGCCCCAGATGTGAGTGCTGCCCCCACAGCCAGGGGGAGAAGGTGCTGATGGGGGAAACCACCCCCACATCTCACTCAGAGGAGGTGGCAGTGTCAGAGATGAGGGCACAAAGTGCAGTGCCAGCCCTGCCTCCCCCTGTCCCCAGCATCCTGCTCCCAGGGCCGTGCTGCACGTGCACCTCATTCACCTCCCCCAGCACAAGGCACCTGCATTTTTTGATGTCTAAACAAATTGATAGTTTTCCTCAATACTCCCCTCACTTCATGAAGATGTGCTGCTTTTATAGGACTGGCTTATTAATGCACGGATTAGAGAGGATGGGGAGCATTTCCTGCCGTGCTGAGGGAGGTTTTTGGTGATTTGTCTGGAAGCAAAAAGGTTTAGGTGCTTCTTCTGTGCCCTCTGTGCTGTACATGTCAGAGTGTGGTTGGGAGGAGATGGACTGAGACACTGCAAAGGAGTTAATATGTTGTTAGCCTCAATCTGAAGACTAAAAAGTAAGTATTTTGCCCAGAAATTGGTTGTGCAAAAAACACAAGCACCCTACTCCCAAAACTCCAACCCCACTGTTTGGATGAGTAGAGCCAGAGAGAGAACAAAGAAGGTCTGAACACAAACTTTTTGGTTTGAAAATTTCTAAATTTGGGGAACATCTGAGCTTAGCTCATTGCCAGTAACTCTTCCTGCAGAGACAAAGGGCTCCTGTTCTGTTGATAAGCATTTGGATAAGACCTTGTCCCGAGGCTGGGCTGAGATTTTAGGGTCTAGCCCAAGTTATTTCTCAATTTCTCTACAGCTGTTTGCTCATCCTGGTCTTGTGCATCATAAAACAAATGCCCCAGCAGTGTTGGAACCCTGGGCACTGAGAATTTTAAGACTTTCTGTGCTGACAGGCACTGATCCCCAAGAAAACACTGCATTTGACCTGAGGCCTTGGAGAAGGTTTCCAAAATTGAGTGACAGCACTGGGATTGTGGGTGTGTAGTTTGAATAGAAGTGTGTGATATCACAGGGTACAAAACTGGGGAGTTTAAGGGTTTAGAATATAGTATTATATAAAGCAAGATGGAGGATTTATGGCAGAGGCTGAGTCCTTCTTTTTCACTTTCTTCTTCATGGGTCTGGGTGGTGTTTTGTAATTGGATAGAAAAGTCCACAATGCGGGGCACGGGTTGTTGGATATTGGGTTAAAAATAAAAATAATTTAGGTGTCGTTTCTTAATTGGACAGTTTATCCTTAAAGGGCCTTGTAGAGAGAGAAATGGGGGCCATTTTTAGTTTGTTAGCCAGAAGTGCTGTAGAACCCACAGTTTGTGAGACTGTAACACAGATAATTAATAAACATCTGATTCCGATTTAGTCCTGATTACGGCAAAAAGAAGATGAAACGTGACACAGCAGGACAAACCTGGCTCTTGACGAGCTCATCGTCTCTGTGGATGTGCAGGGTGTAGCCAGTCCTGCAGCTGACGTTGCACTGCGCGCCGTTGTCCCAGCCCATGCCGCCGGTGCAGCTCAGCACCGCGTTCTCGATCTCCAGCCGCTTGCAGTCGGTGGCTTCGCAGGAGTAGTGGACACAGCTGGGAGGGAGACAAGGAGGGGTGGAGTTGTTATTAGATCATTTCAACCCGTTCCACAAAGCAGGATCTGACTGACAGACTCTTTGCTCAGGGAGTTCTGAACCCAGCTCAGGAAAGGGCTCCTGGTGTGTGTCCTGAAGGACAGAGGCAGTGGGCACAGCGGTGACAACAACAGTAAATTACAGGTTTTGTAGCAAAAAGGAAGAGCCTGCCAATTCTGCAGAAGTACCTTCTGTTCTGCAATATTCAACTGCACTATTACCTCCCTGTTCCTGTATTAATGTTCATTTATCCATCCATCCATCCGTCCATCCATCCATCCATCCATCCGTCCATCCATCCATCCATCCATCCATCCATCCATCCATCCATCCATCCATCCATCCATCCATCCCTCCCTCCATCCCTCCTGTGAAAGCACTCTCCCTCCAAGAGCAGTCCTCATGCCCCATCCAATTTTAAATCTGCTGAATTCAGGAGTGCTGATATTGGGAGTGATAAGTGTGCACATGTGAGGAGGGGTTTCTGTGATAGACACTCTTATCTTTGAGAAGCTCGATTGAAATCATCACATTCATTTTATTCCACTTCATGAGGAACACCAAACATCAGCAGTGTAGCTGTGTTGATAAGCTCTTATCAAGCTCAGCAGCATGCTGTCATTTCACATCTCTCCAGTTGCTCTCCTGCCATCCAAAAAATCTTTCCCCCATGGAAACTGTCTGTTCTCCCTCTGGAAAACTATTGTAACATTTAGCATAACTTGCAAAAAGAGATTTTTGTTTAATTTTTACACACACGGAGATGTCTGATTGACACTAAATCTTTCACCATCTCTGATGACCTGAGTCAAACACTATAGCACATGTTCAAATGTGAGAATGGGGTAGTCCCGCAATAAAAAAGCATTGAAAATGTTGAGGATCTTAAAACATGAGGGGAGATTTAGACTAGAGAGAGGGAAGAAATATTTTTACAATGAGACTGGTAAAACACTGACACATGTTACACAGAGAAACTGTGGATGATCCATCCCTGGAAAAATTCATGGCCAGGTTGGACAGAGCTCTGAGCAACCAGATCTAGTTAAGATGTCCCTGTTCACTCCAGATTACCTTTAAAGGTTCCTTCAACACAAACCATTCATGATTCTATGTGCAAAGAGTTTCTGGTTTAGGTATAAAATTTCTGGGATAAGGACCCCTACGAGGTGAAATTGAAAATGAATTTAACTTTAATACAGTTAAATTAGTTCTGAGGAGTGAAAACATTGACTTATTTCACCATCTGCTTCACCTGAAAGAAAAAAATATAAAAAGAAGGGGAAACAATGTATCAATACACATATTTTGAAATAGATTACAAGCGGTTATTTCTGTTGGCTAAAAAAAAAGGGTTAACAGCCACCAAAACCCTGTTCAGTTTAGTAAGCTGTCCTAGGGTGACTGACTTAGCATGTACGTGGTGTTTTGCTGTGTTCAAAGCACCGTGCAGACATTATCTAATTAATTTTTGTGACACCCCTGCGAGACACCTGGGCTGGTATTGTTGTTCCCATGTTACTGCTAGAGAAGCACATCTGCACATGTCTCTACTGAGCTCTAGATCAGATTAAATGACAGTATTTATGTACCTGCACAACTCATTTCTCTGCCCCAGACTAGTGCTATATGGGAAGTGCCCACTGCTTGTAATTTAAGGTTGCATATTCAGTGTTGGCCCTTCCCTGGAGTGTGATGAGCCATAAACAATTTCTACATTCAGAAATATCTTATTTCCTTTAAGTATTGCTCAGTTATGTTAAGTTCAGTTAAGTTCTGTTAAGTTTAAGTTACTTTTAAGTTTTGGTAAGTTTAAGTTTTATAAAATTTAGATAATATGAAGTCTATATTCTATTAATTTAATAGATTTGGTGCACAAAGCATTGCTCCTGATGGATCTGAGGAAGGAGAATTCCACCTCTGTGTTGGCCAACTCTGTACCCTAGTATGCAGCACACCCCTGGCTATTAGCACGGCTGTGATGCTCAGCACTGGTGCAGAATGGATGATCCTCTGCCAGAGCTCGCCCATCTGGGGTGATCCTGCTTTCAGGAGCATCCCCACCCACTAAGCAAGGATTTCACATGTTTTCCAGTCACTGCACCTCACAGCCTGGCGTACAGATTTAAACTGCCATGGATTTCCCTCTGTAAGGATTGATAAGGCTGTGGGTGGAGCAGCAGCAGAACAAGGGAGCAGCCCATCCTTGTGCCTGGGTGGCCAGCACTGAAGAGAAACAAGGTGAGGAGAACAGCCAGGTGCTATTTACTTAAAAATGCCCAGCACAAGCCACCCAAATGAACCACAGGCTTTACACACTCCTTTACACACCACGAGCCTCACACCCTGCAGGTCCCCAAGCAGCACAGAACCTTACCAACCTCCCCCTAACCCTACCAACCTCATGGCACTGCTGTTTGAGTAAGCCCTCAGCTGACATCAGCAAGAATATCTGAAGCTGGATGTTGAGTGAGGGTGTAAATGGTGAATGATGCTTTTTGGAACCCTCCCTGTTACACATCCCAGTTACACTGGCCCATGAGGACCAGCTCTCCCCTCCTTTCTCAGATGGTGAGGCTGCAGCACGAGTGTCTCCTGTGCCAGGGCTGCAGTGCTGAGGATGTTGACTCACTGGGCAAAAAGCAGAGCACTATTGCCAAGCCACTCTCAGAAGCACATACTGCAAACCTCGACTGCCCGTTGCAAAACTGCCTCAGAATCTGAAACCCTTCTTCCATCAAAGTTGGAAAAATAAAATAATAGCAGGCTTATTTAATCTAATACTTATGTGAATCAGTGTAGCACTGAATTCAGCCTTGAATGGCTTCAGAGGGCAGGATGAGCCCAAGAAAACCCTTGTAATTTGCACAGAGGGAAATCTGAAGCAACGTCACCGCAGTCAGTGGCATCGCTTTTCTTTTCCATCAATGTAAAGGAGAAAAAGAATCTGGTTTCTGGAGTTCAGATCAGGACACCAGATGAGCAAGCCTGGGCTTAGAAGTCCTACAGAACTGAAACACCACAGACAAAGGCATTAAGAAACACTTATTGTGATGTTCTTCTTTCTGTTTACAAGTCCCTTTGTGGTCTCCTGAAATGGCCAGGGAACATTTTTAGCCACCCCCCCAGGCTCCAGATTATGCCTTGGTTAGCAGATCATCTGGGCAGCTCTCTCTGTCTGTAACTCTATATGAATGACTTCAGTGACAAACAATACAACCATTCACTTTTTGTAAAAAAACAACCACTGCCACCAAATGTTTCTAATTTAAATATTTCTGGTTCTCTAGCTACTGGTTCCAATTTGGTATTAGCTACTGTCAGCCATAAATCCAAATGAATTTTGAAGTCACGATCCTGAACTGAGCTCTTCAAATGCAGAATTAGGAAGGAGAAATTAATATCTCCAAGTAGGAAGTTCAGACAAAGAACCCATCACATCAATTTGTGGATTACAGAAGCTCTTGCATGGGTACTGCCATTTAGCAGTGGTCAGTCATCACATGTTCCAGAAAATGTGCATTCCTCAGGAAAAAAAACAATATAAGAGCATCTGAGAATGAAATCACTTGGGCTTTAACTCATGTTGACTCCTGGGATAGGACAGTTTATCCCATTTTCTTTCAGTCAAAATCGTGTGACTTCCTCAAAACTGCCTATTTTGAATCATCCCTTGTCTATCCCAATTCCCAAAAATCCTCACCAATGTACGAAATAGTCTGGAGCAAAGCTACACAAAGGACCCAAGGACCACTCCAACGATTTACTTGAACAAGTGTCAGTGCCTGGGACATTCCCTGACAAGTGTTTATTTTACTAGGTCCCCTTCAGGAATCACTAGTTCCTCTTCTTGCCCTGGCAGTGTACAATTTCCTAAAACAACATCTTCACACCGAGGTGAGTGCAAGGAGCAGTGGATTTCTTGCACACATTCCATTTCATGTTCAAAACAGATCAAGGCAGACTGTTTCAGTGATGTAAAAAGCCCTGGACTGAGTTAGCTTCACATGTAGGCTGAAGTTCTGAGCCAGTTCTTACTTTATTCAAATCCATTCTGCCCATCCCAAATCTAAATGAGCTCAGTCATTAGTCTCTAAAACTGTATTTCTCTGTGCCAATATTGGCCCCAATTCAGCAAGGCACTTAAATATGTGCTTAACTTCAAAAGCACAGTTAAGTCCCACTGATAGATTTGACTACAGGGGGATGTAAGCAAATAGCTCAGGGCTTTGCTAAATTGGAGCCTTAGTGACACAATCCTAGAAACATTTGTATTTTAACATGTTTATAGAAAATTATAACAATTAAATGGAGCTCTTCCTTCCTCACATAAAAACAATCTAGGACTTCCTCTTTCAAAAAGCTTACAGCAGCCAAACTTTCTTTTCCTAACCCTGAGGTCAAACACTTTTCCAAGAACTCATCTTAACATGGTGCCTTAATTATTTGTTTCTTTTGTGATGGTTCTGACACGTACCTAAGCTCAGGTGTGCCTAGAAGCTCATGGTGGGCACTTTTTAGGAGAAGGGTCACAACATTATCTCTTGGACACAGCAGAAGATTCCCTTTTCCACAGTCTGGGCTGCAGATGCAAAGTGCAATTTGGTTTTGTCCTATGCCACCATCCACACAGCTCACACACCTGTAGCCTTCTCAGGGTTTTTCTACCAAATTTATCCTTACAATGGGTTTGTGTTCTCCTCTCTAGAGGTTACTCCAAAGGCATGAGCAGGTTTTCTCTTTCTAATCCAAACATACATGCAGAGGCTGCTAGCCCTATTTCTTCTAGAAATTTAAAAAATAAAAAGAACTGAAAAGGTGGCAATGACTTTATCTTCTTCAGTCTCCAGCTAAAGAACATTGCCTCCTTGTGTTAACACAAAATCTTGAATGTCTACTCAAACCCATGGGACTGGATGGGGGACTGGTGAACCTGTGCTGACTGGAAAAAGGATCAAGCCCTTTCTTAAAAAGGTGTTTGCCTTCAAATCTGCTCCACGAGTGCAGCAACACAAGTGGTGTCACCCGTGGTCCCTCCAGCAGTGTCACCTCAGTACTGCTGGGTTTGACCCTGACAGCGACCCCAGCAAACCCCTACTTCAAACTGAGAGGGTCAAAATGAAGCTAAACCCAGAGATTTACAAGAAACGCTTGCTCCAACCCAAGGTAAGCCCCAGGGAAAGGAGAGGCACGAGTCAGTGCGTTCCCCTCGCTGTCCCCATTGCTGGCAGGGTGAATTCTCCTTGGGGATGGGCTGAGCCTGCAGCCTGCCTGCAGCCCGTGGTGCGAGCTGTGCCTGCCAGGGGGGTCCATATTGAACTGATAAAGCTCTCAAAGCCCCAACACCCTGCCAGCTTGGAAGTGGGACCGTGTCCCTGGGCGTCAGCAGCCCCACAGGTCTCCCTGCCAGAGTCTGTCCAGGCAAACAAAGAAAATGCATTGCCTTCCACTTTAATAAAAGCCAAATGATGCCGTTTGCCAATTACCAAAACGGGGCGAAGGTTAAAAACCCATTGAATTATAACACATGTCACGGACCAAAGCTTCTATGATTAACAGTTCTGTGAGAAATTCATTAATTTCACCCGAAGCAAGCTGACAGAGATTGTGCTTAATGACAGAATGCAGGGCAGGGGAAAGGCGGCCGAACCAGGAAAGAGAAAGCTGCATTAATTCACAACAAAAAAGAGACGAGGAAACCCTTTTTTCCCCCTTATGAAAAGGAAAAAAAAAATAACCAGAGTTGCAAAGAGCGGTTGCATTTGTTCTGCTGCTGAAGATTTATCTTCATCATGTCTTGTTGGGGAAGCTGACAGCAGGAAAGAACAAGACAAAGAGAAGAGCTGGAGTGGGCTATGAATCCCTGGGGCTTGTTTGGGGCAGCAAAGGGTGCAATTCAAAATGAACCTCTCCACAGGGGCCAGAACAGGTGATGGTGTGATGGCCAGGGGTGGGTCTTGGTCTACAGTGTCAAACACCCAGATATGCTCACTTACAGAGGGAGGAAAACCCAAAACCTACCCTGCAGAAGCAATTTTGAAGCCATAGAAGTGAGGCTTTGCCAAGGTTTATCCAAAGAAAGCAAAGGAAAATCTTTTTTCTATGCTCACTTGAAAGCATGAGGTGGTGACAGTGTGAGGCAAAAAGACTGGAGAGCTCTGGGCAGCCAGGAGGGACTTGTCTTCAGTGTGAACACAGAGTTAATGGTGGATCAGAAAGGTGGAAACTCCTGAAATGCACGGTTCTGACAGCTGGATTGGGGGAATTGGGCTTCCCTGCCTCCTGCCTGCAGTTTGCAGGAGAGGAGCAGTGGCACCAGGAGGGCTGGTGGAAGGGACAGGTCTGGTGACTACGGCAGGGAAGTGCCACCAAGGAAAAGCAGCACTTCCCACAAACTGCCTTGCCAAGGATGGGTGACCTGCAGCTGATGTTTCCTACCCAGTAAAAAAGACAAAAACCTGATTTTTGAGGAATCACTGTCAAAAGCAGCCACAGCACACCAGGCCTTCTTGTTGCTTGAGTGACTGCAGGGTGGGAAATTACACTTCTGCTTCTGCACACCCAATTTCACTGTCCACTGCATGAGGCTACACAGGAAATAGTAAAAGTATAATAATTTGAGCTATAAAGCACAAGAGAAGAACTAAACAGGCCATTACATCTGGTCTAAGGATGCAATGTGAAAATAAAGAGTGTCATTTTTACAGCACATCTCCAGCAGTGAGGTAAACTTCTACTGAAAACGACACAAAAAAAAAAAAAAAAAAAAAAAAGAGCCTGTAGTCACTGGCAGCAGAAAAAACAACCGGAAGAATAAAACTGGAAAGGACAGAGTAGGAATTTTCAAACTATAAATGTCTTCAGGAGGAGAGAACAGATTTTCAAAACAACTAATGATGACTGAGGACAAATACCTATAAAGTTGAATTAGATTTAAGCCCATTTTTCTCTATAATATTAACTATAATACATATTTTAGAAAGAAGAGTAAGTGCACACTTTATTTTCAGTTATTAAGTTATCACTTAATTCATTCACCTTCAAAATAAAAACTGCGTTAACTTTTAAGGGACAATATATTTCTTTTCCCTCACAATTTTAAAATCTGCACCCTTGCCTAGAAATAAATGTAATATGTATCTGGCTATAAATCCTCTCCAAGCAAAATAATTGTCATTGAAAGAGAGAAATAGTACTTCTTGTAGAGAGAAGCCAAAAAGCAGGCAAAAATATCCATGTTGATCTAAGGAAAATGAAAGAGGTGAAATTGATGCTCACACATAGGAAGGCAAGTTCCTTTAAAAATTCAATCAATACCTTAAAAATCATCTTAGGCAAATGCAACCAGTGGGGAAAAGGGAGAAGAGAAAGATGGGCAGTGTGGAACTGGCACGCCAAGGGAATCTGATGGGCAGACTGTGAGCAGCGGAGGCAGAAAACCCACAGCCTCTGAGCTGGTTAAGAAGTTATTTTTAAAATCTATCTTTCTCTGTTCTTCCTTGGGTAAAATAACCAAGGAAAAGGGCAGCAGGTGACAGCAAAGGTGTCACCTATTTTGTGGTTGCACAGCTTAATGCACAACTTTCTCTCCATCTTAGGTACTTGGACTGCTTGGAATTGTTTGTACAGAAGAAAACAGATCTTGTCACCCCAGATGATCCCACCACAAGGCAAACTGGAGACTGACTCTTCACTGAAGCACTGCCATCAGTGGGAATTATTCCACTGATTTCAATGGCCTTTGGACCAGGACTTTACTCTTTTTGAGAGTTTCTAGTTCCCTGACTGACATGGGAAACTTTATGATCAGTCCAGGGCTGGAACCTGCAAGACCTAAAACATTACTGTGAACGAGTGAGGCTCGGATGGGTTTGTGAGAGCAGGGGGATGAGAGGGTTCAGTGCATCCCAAAAATACAACAATGCCAAAAAAATCAAGAAGAAAAACAAGAGGCAAAAGGCGGGTGATTCCTCCTCACGGGATTTCTAAATGTTGGGTTGCTGGGCTGCAGAGGCTCACTGAAGCTTTGCCTAAGGGGGGTGAATTTTTTTATTAAGGAAATAACTTTCTAAACACGGAGCACATCTAGTTCCATAAGGGAAGAAATGTTTCGATTCCTACTGAAAACTTTGAGAGGGCAGTGGAATGTGGCCCTGTGTCTCAGTCCTCCTGAGCTCCCTGTTGCTTCTCACCATCTCCTTCCAGCAGGGCTTTCTTGCCCTTTTTCTGTCCTGCTTCAGCGCCGGGATTTGGCCACACTTCCACCACCAGACTTATCTGAAACTTGATCCTGCTGTCTTTGGGCCTCTGAATTTATACAACCTATTGCACAGAATGATCAGACGCTTTGAATCTAGGTCAGAACACACTGACTGGATTGATTTAGCTATAGATATACTCCTCTTTTTATTTTTTTAAATTTTATTTTCCCTTCCCTCTCCCCCTTCTCACCCTCCCGCCTTTCCTGGAATAAAAGCAGGTCCTCAAAACAAGCCAGAACATTATCAAAAAACCTGACAGCTTGCTTAGGAGGCTGAGCAGAGGTTTGCTGGGATATGCAACTTGTTTTAGTATTGCTGCTGCTATGGTATGACAACTGCTCACAACTTTGAATTCACAAAGGAAGAAAAAAAATATTCTTTCAGGGGTTTTGCTAAATTCTCTCCTTTTCACTGCCTCGCTGAAAGGATCCATGAAGCTGCTGCACCAGAGGCCACGAAAGGTCACGATCTCTGTGGGATGCTGTAAAGCAGAGACTGAGAGGGGTTGGTGGTGATCTATTGATGTGTCTGTAATAACAACAAGAATAAAACGGTAGCCATAAACCTTTCATCCTGGGGGGTCCCACAGAGCTTTTCAGAATGGGGGCCGGATCCAGAGGGGCGCTGAGGGCCTCACTCAGACATAAAAGATGCTGATGGCCGTGGCCCTGCAGCCCAGGGCTGAGCACCTGGCAGGATCCGGCCCCTCCAGGGCACAGCCCTGGCTCTGTGTCCCTTCCCCAGGAGGTGCCCGTGGCACCCTGGCACGGTTCAGTCTGGCTCACATTGAACTGCTGAGTGAGTGCCCAGCACCACAACACTCGCAGTGAGCTGGCCCCAATTCCAGCCTCGGCGTAAAGGAGGGGAGGAGAAAGGAAGAGGAAATAATTCACTAGCGGCATCCCGTGCGGGTTAAATGTCCCATCCATCCTGATCAATGAGAACAGCGCCGGTTTTTCAGCCGTGGCACAAAGGGGTCAGCGGGGTTCAGCTGGGGGTGGCGGCTGTGAGCAGGGGGAAGCGGGGCTGACACGCTCACCTCTGCTCCGCGGGGCTGTAGGTCTGTCCTCGCTGGCAGCTGCTGATGGTGATGGGGTCGAAGTTGTGGAAGGAGCGCAGGGCCACCCCGGAGATGGCCACAAACTGGGAGCTGAAGCTAATGAGGACAGCCTGGGTGTGATAAAAAGGGTGACTGAGGTCATGGATGACGGGGATAATCAGGGGATTGTTCCTGCAGCTCAGGACGTGGACACCTGCCAGAGGAGAGACAAGATCAGAGGAAGGGTCAGGCTTAACACAATTGCTTCCCCGAAGGCGTGGGCACTTCAGAGGCATTTCACCCAGAGGAATGGCCCTATAGAGCTGAAAAGTTATGGTAAGCTGCCTGGAGGGGCTTCCCAAATGGCTCTGGAGAGCTTAGCAGAGAGGCAGATCCCTCCAGACAGCTGAAGAAAGGCTGCCATTCTCTGTGTGAGCGCGGCAGGCCCTCGCAGCCGCTCCTTTAGACCACGTTCCTATTGTGCTCTGGTAAATCAGGAGCCACCAGCACGGGGGAAGCAGAGCCACACCATTGTGACACGGGTCCTGGAGGACACTTGGAGCCTTTATGTGCAGGATCAAACAGTGCCGGCAGGCTGGGGGGCTTTGTGCACCACGGCCGGGGCAGCAGCAGCTCGTTTGGAGCTGTGCATGTCATTAGCACTCAGTGTAAAACTTTTTTTTTCCACGAGTTTTCCACTAAATTTGCCCAGATTTGGTTTTTTTGTTCAACAGTTTTGAGCCTTAGGGTATCTTGCTTTTTGCAAGAAAAGGCAGATTTAGTCCTGGAGATAGAAATGAGGGTGATGGAGCCGCTGAGGGTTTTACAGGTGATCTCACTCGTGAAGAGAAGAATTGTGTCTTGGGGAAATAAGAGCATCTCAAGGTTGCACAGAAACACCAGAGAGGTGGCAAGGAGACTTCTGAATCCCTTTTGTCCAGTGGAAAAGACACTCAGTGACAGCTAGGAAGAAATTCCCACTTTCAGGTAGAAGAAACCTGAATTCAAATGGGCCAAACCCATCTCAGGGGGAAGGCAGAGGACAGGCAGCTGTCGGCTGCCCTCAAAATTCATTAATTGAGATTCATGACCTGCTGGCTGCCTGCAAGGCTCTGCCTCCACAGCTCCATGGCATCGCTCCGAGGATCAGCTTGGCTCCAGATCCATTTGCTTCACTGGAGCTCCCCCAGCAATGGCTTTGGCCCAGGCCCCTTGGCTACCCTGATACACTTACAAATTTGAAAATAAAATAAATTCTATTTGCATGTTTAACTGGCTCAGGGATTTCTGTTATTATTTTTTTTTCCCCAGTTCGGATTTCTTAACTCGAAAGGGAAGGAATAAAAAGGCTTTCATTTTTCTGCTTAGAAAGTGATTTTCTGTGAATTAAGACATGCTCTTTAAAAATCTATCTCCCACCCTCTACTTAAAAAAAAATCTTCCTGTAATAAAAAAATAAAATAAAAAAAGCAAGCCTCTTTTTGTTTTGGTCTTCACCTGACCCTGCAATAACCTCCCTGTCTACTTGCCTCCCACAGGTCTTTTGATATCAGCTCCTTGTGGAACAGCGCACGTTTCTCACTTACAAACAGGTGCAGTTAATACTCAAAATCCCGGGTTCCCAAATTCCTTGGAAGTTTCTGCCTTCTCTGATGGAAAGCCAAGAAAGATCTTATGGTATGAGGCTGTTTATTCACTTCTATTTCATTCCTTGCACTCAGGTGGTGTCCACAACAGAACAGACCCTCGGAGCTGTGCTGCACTGCTGGTTGTTTCTGACTGTGACCAGGAAAACAGCGGATGGACAGGTCAGGGGTTTTTAATTCCCCTGCTGTAACCCATGAAGATGGTTCAGCTGCCCATGGGGCAGTCAGAGGTGCCTCAGGATCACCCCTGTTTCTGTGGCTCTGCACCCATCTGTCAACTCAGCAGCTGAACCCTGCTGTCTACAATGGCTCTGAACCAGCAGCATGGAGCTGTTTGGCATCCCAAACTCTCCTTCTCCTATCAGGACTTAGAAGAAACTTCACATTATTTTTTGTGGGAGTCCACTTGATCTGATCGAGGCAGGAAACTGCATGTCTGGATAGGCTGTGCTTTGCTCATGGCAGTGTCTTTAGCACACTGAGGACTGATGAGAATTAAATTATTGCTGCTTCCTTTTGGATGTACTTTTAGCTTGCTACGAACTTCTGCTCAAGGCTCTTTGAGTGTCTCAGTCAGTCCTGCCCCCAGTGCATGCCAACATTTGCATCTCAGCTGCAGTTTCCAGCTTGCCATGGTGATAATTCAAACACATGAAACACAATATCCAGGAAAAGGACTTCATGTCACTGTCAGAACACAGACAGAACAGCAATGGGGAGCTCTGCCTGAGTGGGAACTGCTGGGCAGCCCACCTACACCTCTCCTGCTCCAGGCAGCCTCTTCTGAAAGGTCAGAGGGGCTTTTCCATGATGAAAGCAGCATTTCAGCTGGGAGGACATCCAGACATCGGGCTGAGCCATGCCAAACTCATGTTGCAACTTCATTGAAGATTTCAAAACCTAACCCTCAGTTTCCTCTTTGCTCCTCTTTCTTGTTCTCTTTCTCTCCCAGTCTGCCTGTCTGCCCCAATAAAATGTCACATTAAGTACTGCTGGCATGCTCGTGTCTCCATCATTTATTTCTCAGAGGGATAGAGCTATGTGCCACTGTTTTGCAAAAGGAGGGTAAGATTAATCCAAGGGCTCTGGCAAACTGGGAGCCATCCTGACTCAACCTGCACAACTTGCTACAAATTTCAGTTTGTTCTTGGACAACAGACACCGCACGTATTTCCTTTGTTCTTTCCCACCAAATTCTGTATTATTCTGGATGCTCATCCAACACCTGTCACTCTCTGTCCCTTCTCCTTCTCATCACTAGTGGGAAGCATTTGAGTTTCAGCTCATTAAAAGTGAAATGCTATGGTAAAAGAGAAAACTGGGGGATGGGAGCTATGCTTCCTTAAAAACATCTCTCAAGGTGACCTGGCCAGCTTTCTCCTCAGTGAAAAAAAGCAGAGAACATCTGGAAAGGGTTTATGCAAGTCCTACCCTGACACAGATTTGGGAGTCAGGGAGAGCTCCTGGGTTCTGGAGCTTAAATGCAGCCTGGATCGATTCACCAGACACAACTTCCACAGTTTAGGGCCCTGTGCCAAGGGCAGAGACAAAACCTGTCCCTCCCAGCACTTCAGCACAAGCACAGGTCCTGCCTCTGTCAGGCACATCTGCTTGAGGCCGTGCCAGGAGCCTGGCAGGGCCCTGGGGTTGGACCTTCACCACCTGAAATGCTTCACCTGGGGAATGCTGGCCATTTAATGGCTCTGGAGACCTCCCTGTAAGCAGGACTAGAGATCATCCAGCACCCCCTAAGAAGCAGAAGCCTTTGCTGCAGCAGCTGGTGCAGGTCCCTCACTCCCTGCTCACAAGGGTGCGTCTGTGGCACCATCGATGTCCCTCCAGGGCAGTGCTGGGTGTGAAGCACTGAGACAGTGCTGATTTTAGTGACTGAAGAGGAGCTAATCCCTCTAAACAGATAGTGAACAGCTATAGAGAAAATTCTGTATAAAATAACACATCATTTTCAACAAACTCTAGTGAGACTCAGGGCTTGGAGCACTGAGCAAGCACCTTTTTTGTCTAATTCTGAAAAAATTGAGCAGGAGTACTGGTGAATAACAGGGGCATCACCAGGTTAAGCAAGTAGTAAAGAGGGAGTTTAATGCAACACAGTCTTACCAAGATCGTGGCTTTGCTCCTTGGTGTCAAACAGCTGCACACCGATGGTCTCCTGCTTCTGGTCCAGGTAGTAGGTCCCATCAGTGACCAAGTGAACAAGGACTGCTGCAGCCACCATAGGCTGGGAAAAATAAGCCTGGGAAAACACAAATCCCACAAAGCCTGAGGTGAAGAACTGTGGTGGGCTTTAAAAAAATCCCCAGGAGTCAGTCCAGAACTTTTAAGAGAAGAATTCCCATCCCAGGTCACACAGAAATCTTCCCTTCCAATCTCTCCTACACAAACTAGATAAACTCAAGTCAAACAGCCCTGAAGCTGAACCCTCTCAGAAATTCAATAGCCCTGTCACACACGAGGGGACTTCACTACTGACTCCCTAGACAGTGCTCAAAGACATTGTTTTCCTCTTTTGCTCTAAACATACTTCAGAAAGGAGCAGCTGGGCCCTGGGAAGGCTGGCCCGCAATATTTTGCCTGCTGGAGAATCTTTGTAGAAGCAGACAAAGAGGAAGCTTGTGAATGGTGTGTGCACTTCCTACCTTCAGCCAGAAAATGGTCTGTGTCATGTGGGAGTACTGGAAGTTGGCCGTGCAGGGATACCAGGCGTACTGGGAGACTCCATCGTTCAGGTCGATCACCTTGGTTCGACACATCTGCAGCAGGGAAAAAAGATACACCAAAACTGACACAAGAGGACAGCAAGGAAGGATTCTGACTGCTTGAAGTGGGGAAACAAAGTCCAGGTGCACTCCTAGGATAAAGTATTGTGAAATAACTGCTCTTCTAAATACCATGAGATTATTCAAAATTAAGTTTCCAGGTCTTCCACCCCATTAAGAAAAATTGAAACATGAACAGGAGGTAAAGACTCACAGCAGCTGGATGGCAGCCAACAACCTCCTCTGAATTTGGTACCAGGTCTCTGACAGCATTTGCTCCCACCCAAATGGACCAGGACTCATTCCAGTGGAGTCCAAGAGAGGATCACTCCTGAACAGCCCAGGTCCCAGCACAGACAATGTGGAGGTGCCTCCACAGTGCTCCAGCATTGCCCTATTTATATCAGATATCACTGTAATCCCAGAGGAGCCCCACATAGCCCTGTAAACTTGGAACCAGAGGTAGGCAGGAAAGTCCTGCCTCTAGAACTCAGTTTAACCCAACTGGTTTCCTCTTTCGCCACCAGTTCTGCAAGTGGAATCATCTTCTTCCTGCACCTGCAGTCCTTCCATGGCAGGCAGCAGTGGGATTGGAGGCAAACTGCTCTTTTCAGTAAAGTACATGATTCCCAAGCCCTGTTATGGATGAAAAGCTAAAAAAAAATTACCAGAATCTAAGTACCAGAGAGCCTTGCAGTGCCATCAGTATGTCAGATGTGAAAATGAACGTGCAAGAAATGGTCAGATTTACCCTGAAAACACACTGCTCAGTGAAGCTGCTTCAAAAAAGAAACATGAGCAATCACAGCCTTCACCTCCACAGCAAACAGAAAAAAGGAAATGTCCACCATGGAGAAATTTACTACTGCATTGGAGGGATACTTATAGCTGAGGCTCCTGGAGCATCTGAAAGGTACCTATTGGGTTCACAGCCCTTTGGTGAACTCATTGTCATTACCACAGGAAGAGATGGAATTCCTTGTGCTGATGTGCTGTCAGTAAAGCTGTTCCCATCAGCAATTTGATTATTACACCAAAAGGAGAACCCTGAAGACAAGAGAATTAACAGCCATCCAAAATCCTATGCCCACTCGATAACTGCATGGAAATGCCCTCTTGGGCAGGCAAAGTCTGAGCAGTGCAAAGAGAGCCTGGGATGCCTGGGAATGTGAAAGCAGATTGGCTAAAAGTGAGGTAATCCCCTTTAAAATCTGAGTCCCTCAAGATCCAGCACAGAGGAATCTTACAGGCAAAACATAAATCAGCTTTAATGGGCTGGAAGAAGATTTTTAGTTTATTTATTTTTTGAAACAACTGGGACCAAGCTTCATTGAGGCTAGCCAGTGGATAGTGTTACATTTTACAGCAGAGCAAGGCTTTACACAAACTATCTTTGGCATTTGAAATCAAGGCCAGCAATTCGACATGTACCATTTCGCAACTCTCCCTTCTTGCAGCCCGTCTCTTGTTGGGAGCGTGGTTTGTAATACTTCTCCAGCTAGGGAATTTATCTTACCCACATCTGCAATATATATGGTCAGAGAGCTCTTTGACTTGAATTAAGTTCTCATTACTTTTGTATTATTTTGTTCTTATTCTTACTTCTCCTCCTGCTCTATTGGTCCAAAAAGGAGCTTTTTAAGTGCCACTTAACGGATGAGTGAAAACTTGTATTAAGAAATCACCCAGACCTTCACCGAAAGTTTGATTCTAACCCAAAATAAACCCCTGCTGAGGTGGGCTGGAAATCTCAGATAACTTTTAAATGCCTTGTTTGATTTGTGTGCCTGTGTGAACCCTAGCACTTTCTGCTTCTGATGGAGAATATTAGCAAAAAATCTGAGCATTGCATAAAGAGTCTGTGTTCAGGTCACGTGGGCTGTCAGACTGGCCTGGTTTGAGCAGGTTAGATAAGCTTCCCCCTGCTGAGGTTGATCCATCACTACCCAGACAAGTGTTTCAAAGTGGTCCTGGGGTAAAAGGCTCTTTTAGAACAGTCTAATTGAGGAGTGTGGGAAAAGTCTAACAGAGATGAATGGCTGCAAGAGCCTCTTCTTCACTCGCTGCTGGCCAGTAAAGTTAGTTAACAGCAAAAAAATCTTCTTTAACTTTCTCTGAAGACAATTGGATTGGTAAACAGCTCCTGTCACCTACAGACTCCACCATCCCACCAGGCTCCAACACAAGTGGTAAATCCATCCCCATCTCAATTCTGCCCAGGCACTGAATGTCACATCACACCTGCACGCCTGACAATCATCTGCTGGAAGAATCCTTCATAGCTCTGCTTTTAAGGCATCCCTAGAATGTGGCAGCAGCCAGAAGGCCCATATTAATTAGGTTAATGGTTGGACTCAATGATCTTGGAGATGTTTTCTGTGCTAAATGATTCTGTGATTATTGCAGTACCAGCACTTTTAGAACTACAAGTTCCAATGGCCTGGAAGACAGAATATCATCTCTCGTCATTGCTATTCACAGGAATTCACACTTATGAGAATCAGATTGTGTCCTAACGTCCTCCAGTTTGCTACAGTGATGCAAACCAGCAGCTAAAGCACCTGACAGCTGCAGAGGGGAGAACAAATAGATGGACTTTTCATTTCAGGGTGTTAGCAAACACTGAAGTGTGTTCTTTGAAGAATGACAGCATCACACAGTGCTCCAAACTTCACTCACTGGGGCTTATCCAGATTCTCAGACCCACACAGCAACTGGGATATCCACAGGAGCTTAGTGTGTGCTCCAAAGTATGCGGCGACTATTTGTGTCTAGTTACTGGAAGCCCATGTTGTCCCCCTCCCGAGGAAGCTGCTTTCAATTAGAAGAGCTGATGTCTGTTCCTCTCAGAGGTTCAGATCCAGCTCGTCTCCCACCCACACATTTCGTACACAAACATCGGCAGACAGAACGATCAAGGCCAGGGAGCACTGTGGGATCTTCCCACAAGAGGGAATGCCTGGAGGATTCCCTTTGACTGATTTATACAACCTCTTGTCAATCAAAGGCACAACATGTTCTTCAAACCGCCTCTCCTGTTTTCCTTCTCTCACTCAGGGGGACCGAGGAATGTGTCAGCAGAGAGGGAAAAGTGATATATTGGGAGCACTTAGCTTTTTGCCACATCAAAAACACATTTACTATTGCAATCAACTCCATTTCCTTCAAAGTAATATGGGAAAATTTGCTGAAGAGCAAATTTTGGAAGGCGCCCTTGTGAATGATTCCCAGCCATCCTGTGACTGCAATTTGTGTTGATGGGTTCCTGTTGCAGCTGAACTACAGGTTAAGGATCTCAAATCCCCTGGACTGGGCACTGGGCTAGATCCCAGCACAGCTGTGGCAGTGCACAGCCCCAGTACAACCCTCTGGGCAGCCCTTGGCTTCTCCAGCCCTGAGATCCGTGTCTGGAAGATGAGGATGGTGCTCTCCCACACCACACAGGAGTGCTGAGGATAAAAGCTATGAGGAACAAAGAGGTGCACAGATGTCACTGAGAGCACACACAGGTGTGAGGATACAGCTCCACACAGGAGTGGGCTAAACACAGATCCCATCCCACTCTGACCCTCCCATCCAGCAAGCACAGTCTGACACCACAGCCTTTGCACACACTGCTGGTTCTCAGCATTCTAACATCAAAATAATTCTAAATGCAGGCTGAAAAGCTGCTATTTAAGCTCAGAGGCTGCCCTACTCAGCTCTGGCACCATGGTTGGAGTGGACGTGCCTGTCTGCATGCCCAGGGGCGGCTGGAAGCAGAGCAAACCTCCAGTGCACAGATCTGTCTGCTCCCAAAATCCCATCTGCTGAACCATGGCAGGGCTTCCTCCAGACCGTGTCCTCGAGCTCTGTCTGGCTGCGAGGGCATCGTGGGCACTTGGTCAGGCAGTGACAAGGATCCTTCCTCTGGGGAGGAGGGTGGAAGTGGAGATTGTGCCCCAAAAGCTTCCTCTCCCCACCCCTTTCTACAGGGGCCTGTGCTGCTGACACTTCTGCACCCAGACAGACAACTCAGAGTTTCTCTGGGATCAAACAGGCTGTACCCCTGTCCTGTACAGGGCTGTCCTGTTGGCAAACCTGCATCCATGGGGCAGGCAGGAGCAAGATCTCTTGGTAAAACCCATAGTAGCAGCTATTTATTGAAACAAAACACCCTGAAGAAGTGCACAGAAAAACTCACAGACGGATACAAAACCCAAGGAGGCACAAACAGAACATCTTCTCTTGTTTGAAGGTCCAGCTAAAGAACAGATTTCAGCTGCAATACTGAAACCTAATTAATCTACAATATTTATCTGCTCTGCAGAATGTTACTTGTATTTAACTCAACACATGCCAGAGGATCCCAACCATGACATAAGCAGCATTTTAATACATCCCTTACAGTTGAAAACTTTCTCCCTCCCTTGCCAGACCAGGCAGTCACCCAGACCTTTTATTCTTAAATATGTCATTGTTCTTGCTGACCTAAGGTTAATCTCACCCAAGGATGAGAAACCACGGTGCAGTTGCTAAATATCAGAAAGGTTCCTGCTTGTTTATTGCCCAATATTGTAAGGCAGCTTGACTGCCACATGGACACCACCCAGTCTGCCGACTGCAGCACAGACCTCCAATCTGTTCTCAAAGCTGTTGCACTGCTTTTCTCATTTAGGCTGGGAATTGGGTTGGAGTTAGGGAAAAATGAAGTTGCCCACATGAGTGAGCACTGAACTGTTAAAAAGGCCACCATTTGGGCTCCAACAAACACCTCAGACCCCAGCCAATTTCTCTGACCATTTCAAACCTCAGGAGCCCACAGAGCTCAAATGGAAATTGTACACACAGCAGCACAAGGAATTTTGCTCTGGGTTTCCTTCTAGAATCTGGTCAGAAGTGCTTTCAGACAAGTGTCTTTATCAGATGTCTTTGTCAGTGGACTTATTCCATCACAAATCTGAGTCCAGGGTTGCCTGCCCAACTATGAACGTCAGTCTTGAGTCATTCCAAGTTGGCCTCTAAAACTTAGGGAAAACATTCAAAGCTACTTTTCCCAAACTGGTACACATATTTAATTTTATGTGCAATGGGTTAGCAATGGGTTTCTGTTGCAGAAAATAAAATAAAAAACTAAAACCAAATCTGAGATTCAGCAGCAGAGAGTCTAAGCATAAAATGAAGGAAGAAACCTCAGTCTCTCTCTTTCAACATCCACCTTACCTCACAGTCTACTGCTACTTCCACAGCAGCAACCTCCCCTCATCTCTGATGCTCATCAACTTCTCCCCCAAAACTCTCCTCTGTGTCTGATAACACAGTTTTACTGTTTTATGCTCTTTGTCTGCTTTTGCCAGGTTTCATTGGGGTGCCTAAAGGTCTGATGGCAACAGATGAAAAACTGCAGCGTGTCCTGCTCCAGGACAAAGGCATGTGGGCAGGTGATCCACAGAAAAGCTTTATCAACTGGAAGCTGATGAAACTCCTGGGGTAACACACTGATGCTATATTACTCCCAGATTCAGTTGGCTCAGAAGTCAGAGGAAATCTCATCTGTCAATTTTCCCTGTGTAATGAAGAACAGGATTTGGCTGTGGGCTTGGGAAGCAGCTTACATCTCCTGCAGGATGAAATAAAGCCCCGCTGCCAGGCCCCATGTCCACTCTCAGCACTGCCACGTCCACTTTGAACCTGGAGCAGCTGATGTGTCTGGACCTTGCAGACTCAGTGTTCCACTAACATGATATTACAGCTTCCTTAGCACAGAGCCACGATTTCCAGCTGAAGATTTGGCTGGATTTTTCAGTAATTGGAAAGTGACCTTTCTGTGAAAACACCACGGACAGGGCACAAATAGTTTGCCTGCAATGTGACATGATGATAAATTCCTCTACTTTACAACAATAGAGTTCATCTCCAAAGGGAAATTTTGGATGTAACACAGGGCTGTGATTCAGAAATGAGTGGGAGATGCAAGGGCTATTTCATTTTGTCACATAAGTTGGTTTAGTTCGAGGCAAGCAAAAAGGAGCTACAGGGATTTCCATTAGATGATGGCCCAGATTGCATGTGTATTCAAGGTGTGTTATTAACTTTAGCTTTCTCAAAAATGCAGTTATTTCTCTTCCAAAGAGCTGATATGAACAATATATTTCCATTTTTAAATCGTGCAGACCCGCATTCTTTGAGCTTCCCTTTGAATTTCCATTATCTCCAGATTCAAAGCAAACTTCATTTAAAACCAGTGAGTTCAAATCAAAATCACATCAAACCATAAACTTCACATGGCATACCTGAAAAAACTGTAAATCAGTTCTGACTGGCTCTATCCCAAACTCGCATGGGCTTTGACAGCCAGCCAGGTGTAATCAAATATCTAGGATGCTTGCTGGACTCATGGAAAAAAACAATATGGAGTTCTGATTTTCCAACAAAACCCTAACCAGATGATTTTTGCATGGTTCAAAGGATCACCCCAAGGACATCAGTTAAGCCAAGGCCAGAAACTACAGAAAAATAGATCTAGAAAAAGAAGAAATAATTGCACTAATGGGATTTAAGCATCAACTCCTCTTTTACTGCAGCCGACAAGCAAACCCCACCATCTGGAGCTCCTGGGTGCAATTTGCACTTGCCCCTGCTTCTTTTGCCATTCAGAGATGCAAGCTGAAGGGATGCAGGATCAAGAGACAGTTCTGAGTGCACAACACAGCCTCCTGTGCAGCACATGAAAGTGCAATCCAGCAATTTGCCACGTGCTCCTGTTTATTCCTGTCAGACCTCTGCTATTTCTTCAACTCGGCACTAGAATGTAAAGATGCTGCTCTCAAACAACAACGTCTTCCCTGCCAGCACTGCTGGGATCTCACCTCAGAGCTGTAATTCCTAGAGTAACCCCCCCATTGCATTCTGTTATTATGTTCAAATTCACAAATACACCTACTAGTAGCAACAGCACCCCTGCAAGGGGCTAGACAGGCAGGATGAAGCAGCAGCACCCAAACAAGAACTTATGCCTTCAGTTCTGCAAGTATCAGCCTCATTAAAGCTAAAAGACATTTCCAAGCTGCAGCACAAGCTCCTGTCTACAACTTCCACATTACTGCTCACAGAAGTGTGAAGGCATTATAGACTGATAAGTGCTTTAGCAGACTGTATATCCATCCACTGGAGAGCGAGGTTAAACAAATACAGGAGCCAGAACATTATTGTTGGCTGAGCGCTCGGGTTCCCGAGCTGCCCGTCTCTAACTTGAACTGGCCAGGTCCACTGCAGCACAGCTTTGTGGAGCTGCGGGCCAAGGCTGGCCATGGGGTGCTGCAGCAAAGCAAAACAATCCCATCCCATCAGCTTTCATCGCCGAGGAGCAGAGCAAAAGCGAATTTCTTTGTTTTTCCTTTGACTGGAGCATTTCATTCGGGAGCAGCTGGCACCGGAAAATCAAACTATCAAAGGCAGAATGTGTGCCACACTTTAGGAGGACCTTAAATATATTATTGTTATTGTATTCATGGTTCTGGCTCACTAGATCCATTGTGTTTTTGCAGCTCCTGTAAGGCAAAGCAGAGTTGGTACAATCCACTTGGTAGCATCCCCTCCTTCCTTCCCAGAGCTGGTCCCATACATTTGTTTGGATGAAGGAAACACACAGCTAGGTAGAGAAAGCACAAAAGCAACAACAACAAATCCCTTAAGAATCCCTTTCTCCATCAGGATAACACACTGGCTGAGCTGGACAGAGATGCTTAGAAGCACATGGACAATGACATTGATGAAAAGAGAGATACATAAGAAAAAAATTAAGCCACAATTTTTTCAGCTCTCAAGCAGGAAAAAACAAACAAACAAACAAAAACACCATACCACCAACAAAAAACCCACATTGCTTTTGTATCAAGTACAGTAGGAGCAAACCCTAAATATTGCCATGCCTCACCCCAGCTCCCTGCACCACCCTGAGTGCTCAGGGGGCACAGGAGCCACTTCCCAGAGAGGTGAGCCAAGGCAGGTGCCACCCTGAGCCCTGCAGCCCCCTGGCTAAGCTGTGCCTGTGCCTGAGGCAGACAGCCCTGCAGTGGTTAATGTCAGCCCCGAACACATGATCACACTCAGAAAAGGTCAAAAGAGTGATTTTTCATTTAAAAACATCTGTGTGTTTAAAGAACAAAACTTTCTCATGTGCAGAAAACCAGGGGTTTCCAGTACTTTTATTTCCAGAGTTAAAGCCGTGCTTTTCAGCTTTGTTTAGGGTTATGGCCCGTGTAAACACGCTGTGTAAACCACATGCAACACTCAGCACACAGCACTTCCACAGGCAGGGATAATTGGGGGTGCAAATCTCTCTCTCCCTGGCTCCTTTTCCCTCTCCAGGCTGCTCAGCTTTCCCCACTGTGCTCCCAGGGAGCCAGCCAGACACCCTGTTGTTGTCCTTCCCTATATGAAGATGTACACATGCCTCTAATCCTGAGGGTGTGAGTCTGCTCTGGGCTGTCAACAGGCCTTAATTGGATACATCCAGGGAGATGATACATTGGGAAGAGGCCCTGAATTTAATAGGAAAAGGGAAGGCTGCAGAGAGGCACCAGGGGAATGTGGAGGGGGCTCAGAGGAGCTGCTCCGTGCTCCAGGGAGCAGCAACACCTCAGCTGGCAAAAGCTTTCAGTTCCATCCAACTATCAGCCCTACATCCACAGGTATTAATCTAGATTAAAGCCTCTGGCTTGGTTTTCAATACCTGAAAGAATCAAAAGGTTCCCCCTTGCTTCACTGGGCTTTTCCCACTGAAACTGCAGAGTGAGGGAAGCACCACCCTGCAAACAGATTGCTCTGAACGTGCTGCACCATCCAGGCAGAGCCCACAGGGCAGCTGCTGCCTCCAGCCCCTGCACATCTCCACCCAAGACAAAAGCATGTCTGTCACTCCCCTCTCCCCTTGGAACAACCCTGGTTGCTCTGATAAACCCCAAACTCCAACAGATTAAGCCAAAATACTTGGAGCATTCAGTCCTTGATGTCCCAGGTTTGTAGGGGAGTTCACAGGAACTCCCAGCTGCTCCCAGAAGGAATTACTGGAGGGATTAAAGTGTTGTGTGAAAGAGGAAGCTCACAGCTCCTTCAGCCTCACTGACCTTCAGGAGCAGGCTCTGAGAAGATGGACTGGGAGCAGAGGGGGTGGAGGAACACCCAGCTGCCAAGGCTCAGCCTTTCTCACCAGGAACAACCGCTGGGAAACAGGTACATTTCCAGAGTGAGCTTCCCCTCTCCTGCTGGGAGAGCTCACAGTGTACACACTGTGACAGAGCAGCTCTGCTGGAAGGACAAACGCTTCCAAGGGATTTTGGATGGAGAGAGGTGGGAAGAAGGTCATCTCTACCTTGTGCTTCACCTTCCCCTCTCTGAAGAGTGACTTGTCTGCTCTGAGGGTGACGATGCAAGGGTTAATTACCAAAAAAATGGAAAAATGACATTCACTGCCGGCAGTGCTAAGTGTAGGGATTTTGGCCCAATGACCAAAATAGCTGAGCAGAACTTGATTTTCTCCTGAGCTGAGGGCTTCTCCCAGAGAGGAGGTACTTGTGGGGACAGATAATAGCACTGATCCTGCAAATAACCATTTCCTGGCACGTGTGAGAGCTTGGAGCCAGACCCTGAGACAACGGTGGAAACCCAGTCCCCAGGAGAGTCCTGCTGATAGCACGGGGGAGCTGGGCCACTTACCAGATGTGAATTTGAATTACCAGGGTGAATCATGTCTTCTTATCAGATTCCCCACTGAAATGACCTCAGAGGAAAGAGCGGTCCTCCAGCTTTGCAGGCAGCACTTCCAAAAGTGAGCACAGATGTGGGGTTCCTCCACAGTTACAGCTCCCACTAAGGCAGTACAGCTCAGAGGAGACTTGGAGCAGCTCAACAGTGCTCCAAGTGCAAAATTGTCTCCACTTTGTTATTTGTGTTGTTGTTGTTATTATAATTGTTATTATTATTATTATAGCTGATTTTTATTTTCAGGTGGAACAGAGGCATTTACTCAAGACGTCTTCAGGACAGTACTGGGTAAACACCATCCTCTAAAACCATGCCTTTTAGAGACATCTTAAGATGAACACCCTGAAATTCATTGGCATTCAAAATACGAGGTGTCTTATGACAATGTGGGCTAAAATGCCTATGGTACTCCAAACAAGTGGTGCAGACAATCCTTCATTTACAAGAAAAAAAAATAAATTCTTTGCTCCTGGCATGAGAAAGTTTACTTTCAGCTTAAAGAAATGACCGTGTGGTTTTGAGGATGGCATTCCGTTCTGCTGGAGAGCAGCACCCTGCCTGCCTGTACATCCGTGGTTTTGTAGCTACATTACAACCCTGGAGAGCTCTGTTTACATATTTGACATGTTTCCTTGTGCAGAACATGAAACCAAATTACAGAGTAAAAGCCATTATGGCTTTGCTCTTGCACCCTTTTCCATTCCCTTCTCCCATTGCTTGGTTCAGGTCTATCTGGGCATTTTTAACCGTGCCGGGTCGCCTGGCTCTGCTTCAGGCAGGTTTATTTGCTGTTGCACAGGGAAATTTTGGAAAAGCCCCATGCCAGGGAGCAGGGAGAAGACGGCCGGGCGGGGGTGGGATGAGAACTGCCCAGAACCCTTCGTGCATGAACAAAGCAGACGTGTCGATGCATTTATGCAAAATCACTCTGCTCTGAATGGAGAGGGACCCAAGACAAACAACCCGGATGGGATGCAGGGGAGCAATCCCACGCTCACGGCTGGACATGCTCTGCATCCCAAGGCTTGTGAGCAGCAGCAGCAGACGGGGAGAGTGGCAGGTTGAGGGGCAAGGGCCGAGGAGGGGGGTCTCCTTTCAGAGGAGTGCATGTTAATGAGCAGTGCCTCTGTCAGGGGGTCCGGCTGCCCGGCTCGCCGATGCCAGGGGGGTCCAAGCTGTTCTCTATTGACGCCTCTAATCTGGGTGGGTGGCTGGGTGTACAGCAGATATGATCATAAAATGGTAATTTACTTCCTAAAGAAGCACATAATCCCTATTACTGCCCAAGACAATATTCCTTTCTCGCCTTTCTTCTTGCTTCTGGAAACAACAAATGGCATGGAATTCTGCTCTTGTTTCATTAGTGGTAAATGTCTCTTGGTTCTAGGAAGATGGGACCAATTTCCGGCACCTGAGGATTTTTGGTTTGACCTTCATCTCTGAAAAAGTCGGATTGAACCTCTCTGAGAGTACGGTTGGCTGCTTTGCTCTCTGCATCATTCTTTGTTTCTTTTATCTATTTTCTCTACAGTACACAAAGGGAACACAGTGTACCAGCCCCTGGTACTCACTGTTCTGTTTCCCTTAGATGACTTGCATATGTGCTCTTGAAAAATTATTCTAAAAACCAAGTGGGGGGGAAGGGAGTGGAAAGAAAAAAAAAATCCCTTGAGTGTTTGTCAAAATTGCTTGGAATCTCCTCTCACATCTCATTGTGTTCTTTCTGTCCTCCCCGTACACAAATCAGCCGGAGGCTACAACATCAGCCACGGGGTCTGAGCTTTACTCCAGCCAGGAGCAGAGAGAGGAGCACTGGAAGCCGTGGGGATGGAGGGGATCCCTGTCTGTCCTGGCTGGAGCAGGCAGCCAGGTGAGGGGCAGCATCCTCCAGCCAGCTCTGAACTGACTTTAGGGTAACACTCGTCCTCAGCCAACTCTCTGCAAATGAGCCTGTTCCAAGCCAGCCTACCTAGAAAACCCATTTCTCATTTCATTTAGCTCCCCACAACGCTGAGATCATCCCTGAGTCATGGCACTGGTGGGATATGACACATCCTTGTAGCATCCCTCACCTCGGACTCTTCTCATGGACCACGTCCTCCAGTGAGGCAGAGCAGCAAAGCAAACGTGCAGATAAGGACCAGTGGAGTTCCTTTGGCAGAAAGGTTGCAGAATCCAGCTTTCCCAGCAAGCCAGGTGGGAAGAAACATTTCCAGCCATTAAGGCAAGGAGATGGTGGGACAGTTTTCCAGTCCTTTTGTGTACTGGGAATGAACAGCCAAATTGTGCTAGGATCAAGACTGATTAATTCACAAACAGAATGATGTGAGGGGGCTGACAGAGCTAAAATGCAGATTTAATGACCTCAAACCCCTCCAGGGCTCTGCTCCCAGGCAGCAACTCTCAGCAAGCACTGAACAGTTTTCTTTTTATCCAAGATAGGAACATTTCCCTTTCAAGACATCTGAACTTCCTAGTCCTTGGGAGGTTTAGGCTCAGTAAGGCCCAGTGCCTGCAATGTCTCTGAAGGATTTTGAGATCTAATCCTCAAACAGTAGCTTTAGCTTTCCATGCTCCCACTTCCACCTCTATTAAATGGAACAGAAATCAAGCAATGTGGCTGTGATAAGGCTTAATTAATCACTGCACATTGAAAAAGAAACAAACAAAAAAACCCCAAATATATCATCACTTAATCCAAGGAAGGAGCATTCCAGCCCAAATTTGCCTGACAGTCAGGGCCAGGCTCATGACGCAGCTCTCCAGCCTCAGGCAAAAGACCAAATTGGCTGGTCTGTAATTTCCAGGGGAAATGAAGACAAAATTTTGGACCCCTGGAACTAACTTTAGACTTGGAGACTGTGTAACCTAAGCTGAAGCCCTTTGGTGGATCAGCCAGTACTGGAAATGAGCTCAGCTGCGTACAGCAAACCTACATTCCTCCTGTGACAGCCTGTGCACAGTGTCCAGTTCATCTTTTTCCAGAACTGGTCTCTGATCACTCATGGTTCCTCCATTAATGGTTTTTCTTAGTGGGATTCTGCCCTCATCCTCCAGAGCTTAGTGGTTCAAAGTCTGGCTCAGCTATAAATAACAAAGACATTTGCAAAGCAAATCTTCTTATTAAAAATAGGGATTTTTTTATCCCTCCAACCACAACAAAACTCTTACCATTGAAGAGCAACAGGACTTGGCTGTGAATGGGGAAGTTCAAAAAGGGCCACTTGCAGAGCCGACAGACAGACACCCTCCCTCTTCTCAGCAAGATCACCCCAAAGGAAAGGAATGGCTTCTCCATTAAAAGTTGCAGGTTTCCTCTCTTTCCACTTCTGTTCAGGATTACTCTATTTGCTGGCTCTGCTGGTTCTTTGGGGAATTATCTTCAGCATTATATTTATTAGACAGAATAAAACTGCATGGCAGAGAACTTCATCATCTTTCCCTTAGATTTTCTTATGGTGTTTTCTTACCACTCTTGGAGCCCTTGCTCTACCATGTTATTTCTTTAAGTAGCCAGGATATTTTTATGCTCCTGTCTTCTCTTTTTGTGGGCTATTCCAGACACACTGCAATTCTAGACATCTTTGCTGCTGGTGGAAGGTTTGCTGCAGCAAGTCTGGGTGAGTGCAATTGTGGGAACAGTAATGGGGCAGGAGGGGGCCTCTGTTTGTGGGAAAGATGTAATAAGAATCCTCTTCCACAACTTCTTACTCCATAGAAGCCCCTGTGGGGTACCCAGAGGAGAACAGGGTGTGTTCTTTAGTCCGGGAATGAAAATGATTCCCAGGATCTGTCTGTGCCCAGCAGCCTTGGGAAAGAGTCCCTGTTCTGTTAACTGTGCCTGAGCTGTGTGGCTTTTTCCATACGCTGGAGAACCAAGCTCAAACAATGACATAAGGAGAGGAGAAAAACAAAAGTTACTTCTTAATATATATATATAAAAGTATATATCTATAGTTATTTGGTCTAAACAACTTCAGCACAGCTGGGAGGAAATGCAACAGAAGACAGTTTCTGGGGGACTGTCCCTCTAAATCACCAACCCACACTAACAGCCAAGCCTTGAGCACACATTGCTGTGACAAGTTACAAGGTCAGGAATCAGCCTCCTACAGACCCATTAGTCCCCTCCTGTAATTCTCTGTTCTAAAGGCCCAAAGGGAAGCTGCAGGTGAATCAGTTCTCTAAAAGCAGGAGTGCCACCAGCAAGAGGAAAGGAGAAATGGCATCTCCAGTGTCTTGTGATCAGCCTGCACTCCCCTGCCTGTGCTCTGCTCACCCCAGCTGGAGCATCCCTCCTGTCAGAGGCTTTCTCCAGAGGCACATCTGTACAGACTCCTTAGCAAAATATCCAGATCCTCCCTGCTCAGTACAACTGACTCCAGCAAGAGAGACTAACAGGAGCTAATGCACTCACCCAGCAAAAACCGTGGCAAAAGAAAACTGATGTGCAAGGAGAGGCTGTTTGGAAATTCACAGCAGAATCAGGAGGGAAAAAATTAGCTCAAGAATGAGCAAAGCCCTTATTGCTGAATTCCTCCTGCAGCTTACAGCAGGTACTGAGCAGCATCTGCTTCCAGGTCTGTGGAGGACACAAGATTAGAAATCAAACTGCAAAACTACCCTGCACTGGTGTTTGCATTTCTGTGCTGGTGCAGTGTTGCTGACTGGCCCTCTTTGGCTCTGAATATGATGCTGTCAGTACTGAGAATATTTCTTAATCAGCACTGAAGGGTGGCTGCCAGGAAAGTAGAAGTGGCTGTCTCTCAGTCTTGCTTCTGCAGAAAGGGTGATTGTTTAAAGGGGGGGCTGTTTGACCTTTCCATTTTTCAAATCTGTATCTCTTCGCCAAGACTGTGTCATTCTTTGTAAGCATTTCATTGTTCAAAACAAATCTTATACTGCGAAGTTTCTTTTTTATCTCCCTTACTATGTTGCCATTCGGCAGCCTCACACTAACAAGTGATGTAAGAGCCATCCCAAACTAATAACTAAGTGTGGGTATCTAAGGAAAAGACAGCTGCAGACACAGGCAGTGCCTGCACTGAACTGAGCAAAGAGGTCACAGGAACAGCCCTATAATAACAAAAAAGTGTTCTCCAGTTTGTGCTTATCAACACTCCCCCAGCAGTAAACAAGGCACATGGGCAGGTATTGCTGAGAGATAGCACAACGACCAAACAGCTTGGGATGCAAAGTCCTCAGAAAAAGCCTTGACACAAGTATGACAGTCATGCAGAGAACCCGGTGTTGAGATATCTAAGGATGAGAAACATTTTAAGTCAGGACATGCTTAGAATGTTTTACAGAGCCTTGAGAACGCCGGGGCAATGGTGAGAGGCGGGGATGGCTGACAAACAGGCAGCTTATGTATTCTGTATATTGCTGGGCACTGCACTCAAACATATCTTTCATGGCATTCCTGATGAGAAGCCAACACAAATACCACTCTGATTTATCAGGAAGCTACCCAGCAACAACACGAATAGTTTGCACAAGACCGGCAAGCACACAACCTACTCCGAAAGGTATCTGGGTGAGGAAAGGTGCTCTTTTCATCAACACAGAAAACCCCTAAGGCTCAGTGCTTGTGCAGATAATGAAGCCAAACATGTTTACACACCAGTGATCATTACATGCAGTGATTAGAGGAGATCTTAGGTTAATTTTCATCTCCACAAGCTAACAGACTGATGACCTGCTGCCCCACCTAACCTCTCCAGAGTGACAAGTCAGGTGCTTTCCCAAGACAACTCTCCTGTTCCTGGGAGAAACAAAAACTTTCCTAACATCTATATGATTAAAAAGGTCAGTGAACCCCATGCACTCAAACTGGTGTAATAGGACCAGCTGAGCTAAAGCAAAAATTCTTTTTGCTGGAAGCAAATAGCACACTGCTATCTCCCCAGGGGCCAGGCAATAACAGGAGGCATATTCCCATTCACTCTGCCAGTGTGTGATATGCCACTGCTCTGCCTATAAATACAACAGCTTTTTTTGCCTTTTTTTTTTTTATAAACAAAAACAAACAAACCAAAAACACCCAAGGCTGTGACAACTTTATCTCATCTGGGTACAACAAACACACCCGAGTTGTGGGTACACAGCAGGGTTTTCTGTTGTGTGTGGGCATGGCAGTGGTTTTTCCACCACAGGACCATATGTTACCTACTCTGTGGTGTGGCTGAGCTCCTACCAGTGCTTCAGAGAAAACCAGGGCAGTTCTGGAGCAGCTGCAAGGGGGCAGAATGCCTGGGGATGTGTCCAAAAAGCAGCACCTGAACTGGAGACACTGGCCTTTGGTCTGCACAGGGAGCTTGAATGAGGAGGAAGTTGTGAAGGCACAAGCAAGGGTCCAGAGGAAAGTTCCTTTTACAGTGTGAAATAATAAATGAGACCATGACAAAAAGTCAATACTGGGCTCAGGATTCTGTCTTGATCCTCTGCCAGCTAACCACGCTTTGTGCATTTAGAACTGACCTGGTCATTAATTTGTTACAGACTTGTGCAATGTGAGCAAGGCCAAGCCTCTTGCATAAAGATGTTTTCTCTTGCAAGCCAACTGGAAATGCTTAACATTTACTATGAACAGAGAGATCTGCTTGTCATATCTGTGACACGGCACTCCTCCCTGCACTGCCCACTCAAGACACCTCCTGGATAATTAGATTCTTAGAAAAACTTTTCTGCGTCCAACCAGAAGTCAGCCAAAGTTGATTAGGTGTGATAAGTTCTCCGTCTCTAATAAGGGACAACAGTGGGGGTTAAAGGAGGAATATACAAAGCAGTCCTTGTATATGAAGATCCTTTCCCTCTAAAAATCATCAGCAAGCAACGTGGGCTTTCCCAAATCAGGTTGCATCTGAACTGCTGCATCTGCATCATGTACAGCTCTGTTTTCCAGACATTTATCTAATGTTTTTTTGAACTCATTTGGATCTAATTCTCTCAAAGAGACAAAAGGTAAAGTTATGGTAACTGGAGCTATTTATGTTACAAAGGAGACATAGGAGAAGGGGGTTAAAGCTAATGAATGGCTTTGGGAATGGACAGGACCTTTCTCAGAATAGAACAATAGGGTGCTTTTATGGAACTGGGAGGCAGAAAACACAAAACTATTAAAAAAGAAAGAACACTCTTTTGTATTATTCGGCATTAGCCTTCAGAACTCATTGCCACAAGCTCGTTCCCAGTGCTTGCTGTGAAGGGCCCGTCTATCTCTGAGGTGATGATGGTTGGGAGAGGTGACTCCTGCACAGCTCATTGAATCAACCCAGCCACAACCTCAGCCAATTCGAGTTGGGTGACTGGGACTGGATTTCAACTCATCATTGCTAATCAGGACTCAGAAAGAGAGAAACTGCTGCCAGGGGCCATCCTTGGTGAAGCAACGAGTGAGCAGGCAGGGGTGACAGCACCCCTGAAGGCTGGGCATTGAGCTCCACCTGAGAGCATTGCTCCTTGCTGGATGGCCAGGAGAGGAAAAGGAACGTGCTGTCCTTACCTGGGTTGCTGCCGGCTGACCGATGACCACCCACCCTGGGCACTGCTGGTCACTGTGGTGTGAGACAGAGACATTGGAAGCCCACTGATCCAGGAAGCCTTTGGGGGTGTAAACGCCACAGTCTTTGATGCTGGTCATTTGCTCAAATTCCTCACACACTCCATCGCCGTCGTGGAAATAGCACCTGCTGGGCTCATCTGCCAGGAGAAAGAGAGAAAAGAAACCACATGTGTCTGCAGTTCCTAGGACATGGTACCAGCAGTGGTCCTGTATCTGCTGGGTCAGGTCACTGGGAGGTGGAAGCATTGGTCACTTCTAGGTCATACCAAGGTGATTTAAATAAAGCCAAGCAGCAATAGCCAACTTTTGTATTGGGCAATTCCCTGAAGATATTTCCTAATGTTAGGGGGTTTCTGCTTATTTTCATCTATCTCCTTTTAAAAGGAGATAGAAGAACGCAGCGATAGAAAATACATAGAGAGGCAAATGTGGGTGTTGGCATAATTCCACCAGCTGGGATGGAAAAACGCCAGCAGAGAGTTTGGTCTGAAATGTTTCCCTTTTTGTTTATAAAAGATATCTGCAAATCAACAACAACAACAGCAACTGTGGCTGTAGAGATGGTGAAAACTGCCAAGTTCACAGTTGTAGTGACCAAAGGGCCAAACAGATCTGTTTATCCAAGGCAGATACAGTACACACAGTGTGAGGGTGAGTTTGCCACATAAACACACGGCTTCAACCAACATGACTCAGATTTGACCTGAAAGGATCAAAAGCAGCAGGAGACTTTATTATCCTTGCCCATTTATTCTGTGGCTTCTCTAATGAGACTGCCAACAAAGATGCCAAATTTTTGAGGTTGTTTCTGTAACACTGGGCCATTAAAAACTGAACTGAGATCTATCTACTCTTTTCAAACAGACTGCATAGCAATAATGACTTTCAGTCATTAGAGTACTCTGTGAAATGGAAACCTTTGACCTGTTGGTATCCTATTTTGTATTGTATTATCATTGCCAGTCCCCAGAGGTATCCAGTTCTGACAGCCTGTTGTATTTTTGTCTGGCAAATAAGCCTGTTGAAAAAATGGTAGGAAATTAGCCAGAGCTGCTAGCTGGACTGATGGAAGGGATCCCTAAGGAAAATCCTGTCGGTAGCATTGGACTATCATGAGCTAGGTGTCAGAAAATCTAAGGGCTGCTCAATTTTGAGCTACTTCCAATCTACTAAATCCCCTGTTTATTTTTTCTCCTGGTTTACACAGTGAAATACCATCATGAGCCAGAAAAAATCAGTTTATTGCTATTCAATTATTTAATGACTTTCACTCCTTTTCTTCCTGTGCAATATTCCAGGTCTTCAAGACAGAGTAGCTTTGAAAGAATGGAGAAGTCTAACAGAGAAAAATGTCATTATGGTTTGATTTCATCACAACCTCTGTGGACAACTTGTGTAAATGGATAAATGTAAGGAATTGTGTATTTGTCAGGCCAGAGCTCCAAGCTGGTGAAAAGGAGCACAAGTCTGGAAGTGTTTCAGCTGTATGATTGCAACCCTGAATGAATATTCCCAGGGTGGCCAAATTTCTTGCCCTTACATGTCACATCTTAACATCTTCATTTGTCTGGGAGCCACCAAACATATACCCCACCCTCAAAGAGCTGGGAGGAGGGCCTGGGGGAGTGTTTCCCAGACAAGAGATGACAATGGCTCCTGGGATGTCTGGGTGGATGTGCTGATGGGCCCTGAGGGAACCCAGCAGTGCTACCCCAATGGGGCTCATTCATCCCTGGGAGAGCCATGCCCTGTGTCTGGCCAGCTCCAGGAATGGGTGGAATGAGAATGTCAGTGTTTGGAGACAAACTCTTGGTTCCCTCACCTTATCCTTCTGCATCTCTCGTTCTTCTCCTCTCTCATATCAAGGCATAAGTCAGGTCTCAGGACAGTAGGATAAAATTAATTGGCTTACCCACTATGTCCCAGTTTGAGTGAGAGGCCCAACAGAAATCTCTGAGAAATACTAAGCCCTAAAAAGACTGAGGCCAGCAATCCAAAACCCTCAAAAACAAATGCCAAACAGATGAAAATATGCATTTTTGGAAAAAAAAAGTGTTTCTTTGTCATTTCATGAAAAGAGGCTTATCTCTGTAAGGGGTGGGGAAGAAAGAAAAATACCTACCATGTTAAAAAGACCTGACCTGCAGCCTATAAACATATGCACAGTCAGATATGCACACATCCAGTGGAACATCACCTCCCTGCTGCACACCCACGCCGACAGAAACACTGACACACAAACGCACGGGCGCTCCCCTCACACCTCCCCGACCCAGCCACCCCCCGTGCAAACACACACCCACAAACTCCCAGCCTAATTTTAGGCACATCCATTTAGGCAGTGTTTCCCGGCCTTCCCAGAGCACTGGCTTCTTTTTCATGACAGGCACTGAAGTAAGCACAACATTTACAGAGCACCGTACTCCTGCACTGGCTCCAAATGCTCCCTCCTAATGCGATGATAAACGTAATGGGCTTCTGATAAGATCATGTGTTTGGGATAAAAGAATACTCAAGGCCTACTTCAGCCCAGTGACTTAATTCATACTCACATGGAGGGGAAAGCAGCCTTTGAATAGCTGCGATCCAGGACAGTGTGTGATCCTAACAGAGGCTAATTTGTTCCTGATTATGCCTAAGACCCCAATAAATCTGTCTGCTCAGAGTCTGCAAAACCCGAGGGAGGAACTGAACAGTGAGTCTGAGATGTCTGAATTAAACTGGGGCTGCCTAAATGATTAACCAAGTCCTGCTGAACTGCACTGTCATGAGCCCTGGAGCTGTGCTGGCCCTGGAGAGCCACCACATCCATGGGACAACACCGTGCACAGAAGCTGAGAGATGAGGCACCCACTCACCTCTGTGTGCTTTGAAAAATGATGAGGAAAACTGGCTTTACAGCCCTGGTTACTTTTAAGGAAGATCTGTTGGTCTCACTATTGACTCATCACACTGTGCAGTGCCCTGCCTTGAGGGGGGTGATGCTGGGAGGAAGGGAAGGCCTTTCCTGCCCCTGAGCTTCCCAGCTCTGAGTGATGGCTAACAGGGGATTGGCATTAAATCCTTCCCAGACACAGATGAGGGCACCAACTTTCACCAGCCAGCTGTGGTGCATCACTGTGTGGGCTGCCAAAAACTAGCAGAGGTTCCTCCTGCAGGTGCTGAGCACCAGCTCTGACTCCAGATTCTTCCAGTGGTCTTGGATGATTGGCAGGTTACTTGTTGAGTCTTACATTTTGTGAGCAAAGCAAAGAACAACCAGATTGTTTCTTCCTACAACTGCCCTCAGAAAATAAAAACTAACAGGCTTTTTCCCTTTCTTCAGTGGTGGGAACAGAGCTCAGTTATATTCATAGAGTCCAACAGGCTCAGAGCCAGAGAAGACAGTGTCAGGAGGGGTGTTTTTCTAGGAATAAGTAGGTAATGGCTTTATTCCTATCATGATGCAAAATGCTTTTCCTGGTCTCTTCTTATCTACTGTGACACTAAATGCATCCGTGACCTCAGCAACATGAGCTAACATGAGCTCCACAGAGTTCCAGGGCTCCCAAGACCTGGTGATGGTCACAGAGATTGGTCATGCATGACCTGCACCACGGACTGTTCATCAACGCCGTGGACTTCTCACTTCAAAGATGAATCTGATTTGAAGGAGATATGGAGGAAGGGAACATAAAGGACATCTGATCTGTCCTCAAGGAAAAAAAAAAAAAAACACCTTAAAAAATTAAAAAGCAGTTGCCTGGAAATCCAGCTTAAATCTAGAACAGTAAAATGTCTGCAGGCATAGCACCTGGCAGCAGGAGAGATCATCTCTGGGGGATTGACAGTAGATGCTGGAGGATGCTGAGCTGATCGCAGGGCACACATCTTCATTCAGGCAGCCCAAGCTCTTTTTGCCTTAAAAAGTTCTTACTGAAAGCAGAAAAACATTAGGGCCAAACCAAAGTTTCTGTCTTGCCCTTGTTTTGGGAAGAGGCAGCCTCCAGTTCAACAAAGATTTCTGTGACACCTGGGAAACCCTGAAGGAGGCTCCCGTGGCAGCATCAACCTGGAGAAGTGTGACTTGAGGAAACAAATTGGCAAGACCTGTTTTTCCAAGTCCTGAAGTCAGGCTTTAAGATCCAAAATAGTCTTGGGGCTCTTGTGTGTTGCACCAGAAAATGATGCAAACTCTGTCTCTCGTTGAGAGCACAGTGCAAGAGGCAGCTCTTGGAACTGAAATACAGATCCCTCCTCTGGGGTTCAGAAATGAAAGGATGCCCCACATAACAGATAACAGATGGTTTAGTGAGCACTGGGAAACACCTACCAGAGCAGGTCTGGATAAGCAGGTATCTCCCCATCACCTTTTCCAGATTGAGGAGAAGCTGGAAAATCATCAGCAAAATGAGTGAAGCCTGATGGAGGCCAGCAAGCAGACATGCAGGATATACACTTATCTGTGATAGGCAGCCTTCCACCTCATGAAATAAAGAAAAAAGAGAGGTAAAGAGATCCAATTCACAGTGCAGGGCACATCCTCAAACAAGGCTTTGAGTGTCCAAGCAGGGTGGTCAAAGTGCTGGGGACAGACACTGGGGGCAGTTTCCTGTTTTCAGCCAGGACGCAGTGATTGGCATCGGCATAGTCTTCTTTTGTGCAGTAACTACCTTTTTTTTTAAAGGTCAGACAAAAAAAAAAGGAGTATTTTTAAGCTCAGCTGTTTACTTAGGGATGTTTCCAACTATAACAAGCCTCGTGCCACATAACTATTTGTCCAGAAAAAAAAAAAAAGGGAAAAAATAAAGGAGGGGGGACAAAAAAGCATAAGCATTGTCTTAGAGTAACAAATTCTTGGAACAGAACAAGATTTGCATTTTAACCCCTGAAAGGTCTGTTCAGAGGTATGCAGGCCTTCAGACACAGCAAAGGCCAAACCCCAAGCTCACCAAAGTCAGCAGCTTCTGCAGAAGCAGGGTTTTACCACCACGTCACTTAATCGGCATCTCCAGCACTGGTGTTTATGCTCACGCAGAGGAGAAGAAATGTATCCAGAGGTTTCTGTCACAAAAGGGGAAATAATTCCACTGCAGATCACATGAACTCGGTGGCTGAGTGACCGCAGAACCTGCTCCTTTTATTTCTATGGGAGTTTCACCTTTGGCTTCAGTGGGAAGAGAGTGAATAATATGGCCTGCTTCCAGGATATCTGCTAATCTCTTCTTTAATATTGAAGAAGGCAGAGACAGAGATATTTCCTGCTACAGTAAAATATTCAAGAGTTACTCTCCTTTCTGGATGTTCTGATTGAAAGGAGGAAAACCATTACATGGAGCTTGGGCAGACCTTTCCGAATAAAGTCACATATCAATAAATGGTGACGTCTTCCTTCAATGAAATAAAACAGACACCTTGGAAATGAAGGCAGCGTGGGTGTCGCAATCTACTGCGGAACATCCAGGGGCCTCGCAGGAGGCTTTTTTTTCCGTGGAATATGACAATCATGTCTGAGCATCTCTTGAGCAGAGCGGGCAGGGATAATGCCTTTGTGGAGCACGGCTCCCTGGTAATTCAGCTGCTTCCTGGAAATGCATTCCTGGGCGTGACTGGCTTTCTTTGTGTGGCAGGGCTCCTCGCTATGATATAGCAGTCAGAGCACCAGAATTATGCAATTGATCTGCCTGCTGCAGACAGATACAATTACAGTTCCCTCTCAGAGCCCGGCACTGAAATTTGATATTTCAGCTCCAAGAACATGAGTCTTTGTCACTTAAGAGAAAGGATATTTCCCTTGGCTGGCAGTGGTAGCAAGACCTTGTCTGAGCTATCACTGCCAAAGTGGCCATCCCCAACCCTGGCAACCAGGAATGGCCACCAGGACCCAACACAGCCATCCCCAACCCTGGCAACCAGGAATGGCCACCAGGACCCAACACAGCCATCCCCAGCCCTGGCAACCAGGAATGGCCACCAGGACCCAACACAGCCATCTCCAACCCTGGCAACCAGGAATGGCCACCAGGACCCAACACAGCCATCCCCAGCCCTGGCAACCAGGAATGGCCACCAGGACCCAACACAGCCATCCCCAACCCTGGCAACCAGGAATGGCCACCAGGACCCAACACAGCCATCCCCAACCCTGGCAAACAGGTATTGTTGAAAGAGCACTTACACATATATTCTCTTCCCACCTCACCTTGTTTCCCTCCCTGCATGGCTGGATAAAGTAGTGCCAATAAGATTTTGATATTACACAGATTTATCAGCTTAACTTGGAAATTGTTCAACAGAAAGTCTTGAGGTTTCTGTCACACAAGGGAGTGACCATTATGACCTTGAGAAAGATGGCCTGCATGACCCTTTGAGACACTTGTTTGGGAGGAGGAACACAAGAGTAAAACCCCAGAGGTGGCATTCCCCAGGGAAAACAAAGTTCTTGTTTGTGCACATGGTTGGATGTTACTGCAAAGGAAGGTCTTGTGCTCAGCCTCATCCTCTGAGCACAGTTGTTGTTGAGTCACAGAGGATGCTCTAAGGATGGGAGTATGACCAGCTGTGGAAGCCTCTCAGATCCACAGAGAGTAATGTGTGAGGGATGCAACAAGCAGAGGAGTAATTCTCCTGCTGGACTTTCATTGTAGCTGTGTCCTGAAAAACTAAAGCTGGATTGAGCTGGGTTGGAGTCACTGGCCTAAGGAAAAATGCAGGCAAATACCACTCCAGCCCACATTCTCCCCCACAAAAAAGCATCTGTCCTTTGTATTTTGCTGCCTGAGATGTCTGCTCTCTCTGCTCTGTGGTTCAGCTGGCCTTCCTAGGATTGCACGATTAATGATGACAGTCTGAAAATCACTTTAAGAGACTTTACGAGGATGCTGTGATTACTAACTTGCCAAATGAGTGCTTAGACATTTCAGAACATGCAGCCACATTCCCGCGAGCTGCAGGAAACAGTCAGCTTCAAAGTATTTGCCTTAAGCTGAGGGAGTCACACAAATATCATCTGAATAACTCCGGCCAGTAAATTCATGACTATTTGCCATGAAATTCTGCTATAGAACCTCAGCTGCTTTAACAACACCAACACTCTTTCCCAAGCTCTTTGGTCAATGCTTTCACCTTCTTGATGCCCTGGGAGATGCTGAGTTTCTCTTGCAAGGTGGCTCTGTTTCTCCCATGCTGTTGTTCTACTGAAAGCCCTCGGCAGGGTCAGCCAAGGCCTATTTAATGCTGGTGAAAGAAGGCAAAATCACCATTAGCTGCAGCATGGGGCCACAGTTTGGGCAGCCAAAGCTGTGTTCCTGTGCAGTAGTAGGAGGAAGGGAGGGGGAGAGGATGGGAGCGCTCTCAAAGCATACCCACAATGAATATGGATGGTCATCCATCAATTTATTTTAAGCACATTACTTCTCTGTCAGAAAGGGAAAAAAGGAAAAAGAAAGAAAGGAAAGAAAAGACATATAAAATTAGGTTTGTGTCACTCATTTAACACTGCAATTTCCCCAGAGGATTATGCACCAAACAGAGATAGCAAGCTCATGAATATTAATCATTTCCCTGAATGCAATGCAGCCCGCCAAACAATAAGATTAGGGGAAAGTGCTATGCTTAATTTATGGATAATGGGAGAGGTAAAGGATAGAGCTCCCACAAAGGTAAGGCTCACAGCTGGAGGGAGAGGCCTCTGAGGAGGAGGAGGAAGACAGATCCAGATTTGTAAGGTAGCAGAAAAACATTTGGGGCCAAGCAGGAGCAAAAGAAAAGGTGTTTAAGGATCATTGTCAAATTAAAATCATACTTCTCCCCGAACAACCACTGGTGACTAATGTTTCAAGCATGCCAGAAATTGGTGGTAAATTCAAGAGCTAGATATATTTATTTTCTCTTTGCCTCTGCTCTGTGTCTTTTCTTTGTATTTTATATCCCTGAGGCCCTGATCCCACACACCACTGAGATGTGTGTCTAACCTGAAACATTCCCATTCTTCAGGGTGACCACTCCCATCTGGAAGTCAGTGGAAGCTCTGCTGCCCTGTTTTGCTGTAAAAAGGCTTTAGCCAGGAGTCCCTTATAAGCAAAGGAGATAAAGTATAGCTATAATAACACCAATAAGATGTGGCTGAAAACCCCATAAATTGCCTGGCAAACTTAAGGGGAGATAGAAGTTCTGGAGCTACTTCCCAGCTGTGTTTCAATGTGTCTATCAGTCTTCACTCATCTCTTTTCATATTACTTTCTCTCCCCCTCCCTCCCTTTTTATTGATCTCTGCATCTTTTTTATTATATCCTTCTCTTTCTTCAGCACTGGTGAGCTAAATCAATGCATAATGCACATCCCACTCCACAAAAGGAATGCAAATGAAAGCCGGGCTCTTTTTCAATGTCCCACATATATCTGGGTGTGCGGTGTTGGTGTGTGGGAGAGTGCACGCCAAGGACAAGGTGCTCAGCTGTGCCTCAGACACCCATTTCTCAACACTCCGCTGGGGATGGATCAAGTGCTAAGCCCCGGGTTCCCACCACAGCGAATCATAACTCTTACAAATGGGGTCTGTTTTCACACAGGACACGCAGGGTTGAACTTGGCCGAGATCCGCGGTAACCGCAAAAATCAGTTACCGTGGGAGTAATCAGGAGCAAGGTGAAAGGAAGGCAGCCCGGAGGTAGGAGAGAGGTGCATCAGTCACAGGGACACGGCTTTGAATCACCTGTCCCCTACAAATCAAAGGGCAAAGCGAAACTTCCCCCGTGGGACCGAATTCTGTGTGGAAAAGATAAAAAATATGCAAAATCCACTACATGGAGCAGCTGGGGGTGGAGGCAGGGGGGGCGAAAAGGTAGAGATGATAAATTTCACGATGGGGAAGAGGGAGACTGCTGCAGAACTTAAAAAACTGAGCACTGCCAGATGCTTCCATTAATTAATTAATTAATCTCACTGTCGCTCTTCAGCATGTTGCAGGAAGAAAATGCTATTAATCTTTTCTGTTTTCTGTTACTCGGCTTTGTGCTCGGAGAAGGCCAGGACAGCCTGACAGTGAGACCACACAGTTTCCTTCCCTGCCTCCCTCCTGCCTTCCCCCACGCCCCTCCTCCCTGGCAGAGCAGATTGATCCACTGTTATCTGATTAGAGAGGAAAGAAGGAGGAAAAACAAAAGCAAGGCAAAAAATAAAAAGAAATTTAATTTTATTACAGGCACTGGTGCAAAGTGTCTTGAGAGCCTTGTGCCATTTAGTCAAAGGAAAGTTGGAACAATTAAAAAAGCCCATAAACCCCATGATCCTAAAAGGCAAAGGGAGTGAGAGAGGCAAAGGGACACCTGCAAACAGGCTGCCTCCATCCCTGGAAATACCCAGAACGCAGCTGAACATGACCCTGAGCAACATGCTCCAACTTTGAAGCTGGCTCTAACTTTGAAGTTGGCCCTCCTTGGACCAGAGACCTCCAGAGACTCCTCTGAACCTAAATTATTCTGTGATTCATGGCTCTGAATCTAAAGCCTGGTGGTGCTTGCGGGCTCTGTTGTATTTCTCTCCTACCAAGCGGGGTGACTTGCGTGGTCTGTGCTTTAGGAGGCAGGAGCCCACTCGGGCTTTGCAATCAAACCTCCTCCCCTGGAACCCGCCCACGACGCCCCTTCAGCCGCGTCCTTAGCAAACAAAATGTTTAGCGGTTCTTCCCAGCCACGTGGGACCCAATCCTGCAGACAATTTGTGACAGGCATTGCATTCACTGTTGTGGTTAGATTTGCTGAAGTCTAAAGAATGCCTTGTGGTAGTTCAGAAACATGCCTGGAAGAAAGCATTTGCAAGATCAAACCCTGAGGCCCCCGATTCAGCAAAGCCTCTGAACATGTGTTTGAGGCTCACTGAATTCTTTGGTGAAGGGGAGTGATTCCCGGGGCTCTAAAGAGCTACATAATACAACAAGAACATCGCTGGAAAAATAACACTCTCTGAAATAACTGCTTGTTGTTCTACAGGATTATAACATGTGTTAGCCTTGTAAACATGGAGATAAATTACACTTATTTTTCTGTGCTCCTCAGATTGGGACTCGAGAATTCTGTGTTTTCCAGGAAAACACCCCGCCAATATCAAAGAAGACTTTTGTTCAGCTAAAAGCAAAGGATTAGGTCTGATACTGTTAAACTGTGGAGAATGCTGAATTTCTGGGGTTTTTTTACTATTATTTATTATGTAATATGTACAGCCACTCACTTCCCCAACATCTTTATATTTTCTGGTGAGATTTTAATGCTTGATATACCAGGCAGAATATAAATCAGCACTGTTCATTTGTCTGAAAGACAAATTGGCAGTGTCTCCTTAGCTCTTGGGGTCATAATTCACAGGGGTCCAGCTACCACAGGAGCCAACAGGATGTGTTTCACAGGTATTAGCTCCTCTGAACCTGTCCTAGAGACCTGAAAACAGCAGTGTTTGCCTGAAAACAGCAGCAGGGCTGCCCTCACAGACCCTGCACAAACACTGAGCCCATCACCACCACAGCAGTCACACCAGCACAACTGCAAAGTCACACAACCAAACATTTTTAAGGTCTCTGTTCTTGCACCTTCCCTTTGATTCAGCTAATTTGATTCATCTGAGTCCTAATATTCAAAACTCACAAGGAATTTGATATAATTTGTTTTGTAATCCAGGATCTGTGCAAACCACAACCTTGCAAAGCCCGTGACAAACAAACAACTTTTTTTTGCCCCTGGAATTCCCCTCTCTTTTCCAACACAAGCAAATCTGAAAACCCACTTCCTCTGTCATGGAGCAGAAAAAATCTGTATGTTTTAGTTGCTTCATTTTCTAGTCCGACTGCTGTCAGACAGCCTTGTCCTACACTCTCAGGAAGCCCTGTTGCTGCTCCTTGGATGTTGGATGGGGGACGAATGGTTGGATGATGATGGCTGGATGATACAGCTGGACTCCATGATCCTAAAGGTTTTCCCAACATAACCAATTCCACGATTTTTTGTACAAAGGCACAAGGCAGACCCTTGCATACACCTTGAAGGACACCACTGTGTGGTCCAAGGCTTGGGACACCCCACCCTTACTCCTGCCCATGGACTTATTTGGAGCATTTTGCAGCTCCCACCCAGCCCACATCACCTGGTTCCATGGAAAAACGATGGACAGAGGAGAAGACCTGAGTCATGTCCTAATGTAATGTGGTCAAAGCACAGACCTGGACCAAGGAATTCAGCCCTGCTGTTGAGGAGGCTGATACAGACACAACCATCCAGCACCAGCCCAAACTGGAACTGGCCTCACACCACGCCTGATGTTTGGGGAACCCAAAACATTTGAGTAAGTGTTTATCCCACTTTCAAAATATTATGACTAAAATCTTCCAGTGCTGGAGGCTCTAAGGCAGCAAGTTACTTGAAACACAAATGTAACTTCAAGACCACCAATTGTCACAATTAGTCTCGACCATAAATATACCTGATTTCAATAGAACTATTTACATATGTAAATAAGTACGTGACCAAATCAGGCCTTGAGTCTCCCAGTGTGGGATGCTGAAGTAGAAATGTAGCTGTTCTGATGAGCCAAGCAGTCCCCAGTTTACCACCCAAGGGAAACATGGTGCCTGTGAGGTCCATTCTAGATTGCTCCAGGGAGAAGAAATAATGGTCAAACTTCCAAAAAGTGCAAATTTCAGACTTGCCAACATTACATTATCTGCTGAGGACTGATGCCCTGAGCTGAAGGCATGGGATCACTACATGGGACAGACTGTTTGCTTGGGCAGTCCAGATAAGGAATCCCATAAAATGGCTTGGGAAAAAGCCGACCCTTTATAAACATTAACTTTGGTTCCTGAAGCTCCCCATGTTTTGTTCGTTCTCAGACCTCACAGACCCCTGGTGGAAAAAGAGACCCCACAACGTGGGGCTACTCCACAGTAGGTGCAGTGTAAATTGGTCTCCATTTCCCTTCTCTGTCCCCAGCATTCCTAGAGAGTTTAATAAATATGTAAAGCTCAAAACTGCAGCCCCGATAGCTCGAGCATCTTCCGGCCATTGTGCTTACAGGTTTTGCTAATCAGAGCAAACCAGGCTTGCAAATGAAATCTGATTAAGTAGTTTTCACCTCTGAAAAAGGGGATTAGCCAGACCTTTGATCCTCAGATATTGATTTGCAACTCAAAGGAGGTGTGACCTCAGCTGGACTTGCTTCTGGTCTCAGTCCCTTCCCCTTTCACTCCTCCTCCTGTTTACCAGAAAAAATCAGTTCATGTCTTCTCACATAGTCAGATCTAAAGCCTATTGAAGGCAGTGGAAAACCACCCACTGACTTCAATGGGCTTTGGAGCAGCCCCACAATGGCTGACTTAGCCCTAAGTCCTGGGCTGTTTCAAAGCCAGCAGAACCAATTTCCCATCAAAATGACCAGAAGCTGGGAATATATGTTCACCTTTCAAACCTACAAATTCCACCTTTTTTCCCTCTCCCATGACAACTCTTCAGCTGGAAATGCTGCGAGTGTTGCTGGTTTTTCCCCTGCACTCTGCACAGGGTTGTTGCCCACCGTGGGTGGAAGGGCTCTGGGCTGGACTTACCGATGCAATTAAAGGACAGCTCCTGCAGGCAGAACAGGGAACAGCCATCGCCGTTTATCTTGTTCATGTCATCACATTCTTCCCCCAGCTCTCTGCAGGCAGGGCACACACATGCAAAAGGCAGTCAGCTGGCAAAGTAGCATCAACCTGATGGCCTGTGCAACCCCTCTGAGGAACCCCAAAACCCTGATACCTGATACAGCAGCTCTGTGTGCCCACCCCTAAAATACCTCTCCCTTCCTCCTTAAGGGAGCACTTTCATCATTCGTGGTTCATGGGCTCGCCTGGCCAGTTCCCTGCTGCACATGTGGATACCACTTGCTGTTCTCTGATGAGGATATGAGCAACTTCCTTCATAGCTGGTGTGGCTGTAGCTCAGCAGGTGGGGAAAAAGAGAACAGGAATCTCTGAAACTCTTTGTATTAAATCTGGAAGGGCCAGACTGTGACCCCAGCATGGGAATAACAAAGCATAAAAGCTTGGATCTGGGCTATTCCAGGGAGCAGGGGGTGTTGGGGATGGGGTCCTGCCTCGTGCCAACCCACACGGCTGTGGCAGTGTGTGGGGAGAAGAGTGGGAACCAGATGAGAAAGGGGCTGCCACAGCTGCAACTGGAGCCACAACCAACCAAGCTGTGACACAGTCTGGTTCCTGCTCGCTCCTGAAGCAGCTCAGCTATTGTTTGACACTTGCTGCAAAGCCACAAGTGATGTTTGAGGAATGTGCAAACATAACAGTAGCAGAAAAGTTATGTAAAGCAAAATTAATCTGTCTTTCTCCACCTCTCTTTCCAAGATTACCCTGGATTCATATGTTGTTTGATTGTTTTCTTTGCTTTCCTCGCCTGTTGGGCCTCTTCCTGCAAATATTTGCTGCCAGGTATATCATCTGACAGAGTTGTGCTGTGTGATTGCTGATCAGCATTATTTCAAGCAAATAATACTGGCTGGATTAAGCACTTGCTTGTTGTTACTTCCATAGTTTAAATAATTAAATTACCTAATGCCAGGAAGCTTTGAAGCAGCAGCCTTAAGGGCCAACATAGTAAAAGAATAAACTCTAACATAGTTGTGAAGGATTGTTTTACATTTTCAGTGGCCTGGGGACTGGTGAGAGAGGGGAGATGATTGAGAACATGCAGTTCCCAGCACTCTCCCTCAGAGGCCAAATCTATCACCTCCAAATGCATCCCAGCTCTGGTGGTCACTCAGAAAAGGGGTTGCACCAGGAGCTTGGCCCCAACACGTGGCAGGGTTTTACCCAGCTGCCACACACACGGGACAGCATTGAAGGCTGTGTGAATTTTTCCTGCACCAGGTCTGTGTAGGAAATGTCATGTACATGTATAAAGATACAGACACACGGGCAAACAGCATAAACAGCACAGAGTGTCCTTGCCTATCGATCCTGCAGTCTGGACTCCATTATCTGTATCTCTGTCTGTATCTCCTGGTGCCAGGAGAGAAGGGCCCACGTTACAATTAAATGTCATCATCCCAGTAATCATCAAGCACGTGAGTCATTATCTACAGATGAGAGCCAGCCTAACCTAAGGAGACATCAGAGGTCATCAGTTCCTTCCCAGTCTCAGACTCTGGCTGAGGAGATGTGCCCAGATTTATCTGTTTGCTCTCTCCAGACTTACATTTGGATAATCCCATCTCCACAGTATCCACTCCCAGCGACATAAACGAGGGCGGGGGAAGGCTCGCTCTCCTCCGTCCCGGACACAACCACCACCTGGTATCTGTACGTGGTCCTGTCGCTCAGCTCCCTGCCAGACAAAAGGAAAGTCAGTCATTCACACAACAAAGGCAGCAGCAGCAAAGGGCAGAGAAAGAGGGGCTGAAGGAGGGTGTGCCAGCCAAAAAACAAGGTGTAGTTCAATCAGCTCCTCGCAGCGTCCCTACCTTGTTTTGATGGGATTAATTTTTGGTTGGGTGTCTTTTTTTTTTTTTTTTTTTTTTTTTTTTTTTTTTTTTTTTTGTGAGCACAATCAGCACTACCTTTGTCTATCCACAACTCTGAAATAGGTGCAGCTCTTAACCACCTGACAGCTAAACCATTTTCTGATGAAAACCATGCCTTTTGGTGGGTTGCTGCTCATGTCTCCACCTGCTGCAGAGATGGCATTGCGGTCACACCGTGGCAGTGCCATCCCTCACTGTGAGCAGTGGGAAACACAGGGAGCATCACCAACAGTCAACAGTCCTTCAACACGTGAGGAACCAGCCCTGTGCCTCACTGTGCTCAGCCTTGGTCACTTGTGCCCCACATCAGGGATGCTGCTACCAGCAAATCTGTGCCACAGTTCATTTACATAATTTAAAATGCCCTGTTATTCATTATTATTGTAAATATTCATTATTGTATTGTAAATACTCATTATTTCCTGAGCAGCCCCGAGCTCAATCCAGCTGCACCTGGAGCCAGTGGGAATGTGATGATTAGGGTAAGCTGAGGATGTTTTAGTGATGGACAAATAAGTTATCCACTTTACATATGGGCATTAAAACAGTAGAGTTGCAAAGATGGTTTCTTCCAGAGCAAAAAATAGGATCCACACCACAGCACAGGAACAGAGTATTAGCATCGAAATATTCACAGAAAGAATTAGCAAACTGTTACAGATTTATGCAAAGCCATAATCACCTAAAACCTGTGCATCTGTAAATGAGGAATAATATTTTTCACATGCAATATGGGAATAATATAAGCCTAATAAAAATGTTTAGCTCTTTCACAATGTCTTTTACACTATCAAGACTCAAAACCTTCCTCAAAGAAACTCATTACCGTTGTCCTCATTGTGCCGATTTGTAAAGCCATGGAGTGGCCAAGGCAAAATGATTTGCTCAAAGTCATCAATCAGGTTAATTGCAGAGCAGGAAAGGCAACCCAGCTCTTCCCCAAACCCGCCAGTCCTCTGCTCACTGTGCTCACATTGCCCCAATTACTGACAGCAATATACATGGCTTTTTGTCACAGGAACTTGGTCAAAAAGCATCTACTAATGAAGTGTGTACTACGAGGAGATAAATCTAATATACAGAGCAGCAAAGCCATTCAAGTGGATATCAATGAGTTACTGAAATCTTCAGGTTCGCAAAATAAGTATCTCCTTACAACATTCATTAAATTAACAAGCATGACTTAAACTCCAATATCTCACATTATATTTTACAACAAAGCTGTTTCTCCTGGATACTGTGCCTGCAAAATAACTGGCATTCAGTGACTTGCACGTCAACAGCACTGGGATCTGACTCTTTGTTACTGCACATGGCAGTGGAATGGGAGTGAAACTCAGTGGAAGGGAAACAGAACTGGCTTTCTCATTCCTTCTGCACCTGATTCCTGTCAGCAACAGTCTGTGGCTCCTGTTAGCTAAATTTGAGTGTTCATGTAGCACAAACAGTATCTTAATTCACCCACAGGCTGGGGAAATGTCTACCCAGATAGTGGTGAGACTGTTTATTCAATCAAAGTGAAAAGTTTCAAACTTCTGCCCCTTGGGAATTGTTTAAAGCAACTGTTTTTTCTGTGTGGAAAAAAAAAAATTATAGTAAGTTGCTAAAGTGGCCAAATACACACTGTAGTAAAATAATGAGGGTTTTCCTCTAGATTTCACTCCCAGATAAATCTACTTACTAAGATGGGAGGTTTCTCATATATACTGATGAAATCGAAGCAGAGCCAAGCTTTGATTATTAAAGAGCAGTTATTTCTCAAGTTCTGTCTCAAAACCATTTGTAAAATATTTAAGATTAACAAGTACACTTGCAGAAATGTGGATTTTGTCACTGAGGATCTGCTAACCACAAAAAAAAAAGATTCATTTTTTTTTGAAAATAGTAACAAATGAGCAATTGGGACAGCTACAAAATAAATAAAGCCACACTGCTTTCTGATGCACTGAGATTGTGGTCTTGAATGCAAAATAGGAGTTTGCAGATTCTGATTTTTGGTGTGATTTCCACCAATACCTCCAGGTGATGGGGCAGGCTAAGAGCACTGAGTGTGCCTTGCACATGGGTTTTGCTGGAGGGAAATATTTGTGTGCACATGGAAGCAAAGGGACAACAAGAAAAGCTCACATTTGTTTGGAAGTCTGCAGAATATGATGGAGGAAAACATAGAACCAAATCAAGCACCAAAGAGAATGTGGTGGTTATGAATTATGAGGTGGCTGGAGATGAATGCGTATGTGGGTGAATAAGAGAGAAAATTTGAAGTGGAGATTATTGGTGGGGAGAACTCTGTCCTATTTAATTGTATGGATTAAGAATGGAAGACTCTGTATGGGGTGAGGGCACTTGTGGGCATGGAGTGCTTTGGCTGCTGGCTTTATGGCACTGGGCTGGGCTCTAGCCCTGTCACCTGCTGCACAGGGGAGGGGACATATCCAACTGCAACCTGCTCAAAGATGGAAAGCTCTTGGAGCTTTGTGTTGGGACAGGTAAATGGCCCTTCAAATTTAGTGACACACACACACACAAAGCTATTTATTCTCCAAAAAGAAAATAAATAAAATCTTTGCCTCCTTACTCCTCTGCAGATTGGGTAGCAAATATGAGCTATTTTGTATGCTCATGGTACACCAGTATCCTTGTCTTGGGTTAAAATACAAAGAAAGAGGATACGAACGTCTGGAGACATGTGGTCCCTATAGAGCAATGGCAGGCTTGGGACCAGGTCTCCATAGGGGCCAGTCCTCCCCATCCTCATCCCAAATCCCCTTCTGAGCAAACTGAAGCTTTGCAGTCTTCCCTGCATGGGGGGACAGCAGGGGAGCCCCAGGGTGTGACATCCAGGGCAGCACCAACAAACCAGCTGTGCCCAGAGGAGCTCAGAAATGGGACGCCTGCTCCAGAGGGGCTCTTCAGCACCCCAGAGGCCGAATTGGAGATGTGTTTGGACTGGAGCATCAAAGAAATCACCTTAGAAGCCCAAAATTGAAGCCATCATGCCTTCAACTAACCCTGGCCTGACACAACGAGTGACAAAAAGCTGAGTGAGATGGATATGGCATTTCACGATTCAACAACTGGAACGTGAGATACTTATATCCTCCTGAACTGTTTAATGTGTCATATTGGCAGCAACTGAGAGTTTTAGCATTCCTTCACAGTGCCCACATTTTTGAGAAATATAGCTGCTAAAGGAATGATATGTACAGTAATCCAGTCCCATAGTGAGGGAGGGAGGAATGCAAGAACAGGGAGGGGAAGGGTTTATTCCCTCTCTATAGTCATGGGATACCAAGGTCGATAGTACAGACTGTAACTGGAGATGCCAGCAAGACAAACTGTGCTCCAAGTGGTGATAAAGGTGTGATTTTTGAGGATTTATTTCCTCTCCCACCTTCCCTGGGAGCTGGTGGCACAGTGGCAGCAGCAAGGGGCACTTTTCACTCCGCGGCCGGGCAGGACCCAGCACGGCGGCTCCCTAAGATGCTGCTTAAGGAAGTGAGAGAGAACATCTTTAACATCAAGGATGTGAACAAACACTCTTCAAATGTATATCTATGGTCTTTTAATGACCTTTTCTAGAACTGAGTAAGCCGCATTGATCGCTGCAGCTTCCGCCTGTGGGGAGGCAGCCTTATTAAAAAGCAATGACTCAAGCCCTCTGCTTAGAGGGGGAATTAGGACATGCTGTGTGAAATACCACAAGGGCAACTTTCCTGTCTGTCGTGGCAAGTAACAGATCCAGGGTCAGGAACATAGAACCCTCTAATTCTTTTCCTGTTTTTACTGGGGAGGCCGGGCAGTTGAGTTAATCTTCTCTCTCTCTCCCCCAGGCGAGAGACCTCTGCTCTCTGTTTGTGTGTTCCTGGAAAACTTAACAGGAAAAGTTATACCTGTGGGAAGTTGTTTTTTACTCAGACCAAGGTGGGTTTAAAGGATCATTGAATTTACAGAAGAAACACTCATGCCCTGGAGTTCCAGCAGACCTGCAAGGGCTGACACTGCCCCAAACACATCTGCTCTGTGCACACTGTAGGGTTTCAGCATCTGAGGACACACTCGAGATGCAGTGAAAGCATTGAGGGAAAGCAAACATCCCATGCCTCTTTTCCTACTGCCATGGCATATATGTTTTTCCTACTACAAATAACAGCAGGAGAGTTTCTTGTACAGCAAAGGCTTGTTTCCAACAGAATTGAAAATATCCTTAAGGCTGAGCCCAGCTTCTGCCCTATGAAAAGACAAATGGTCAGACAGCAATGACAGCAGACAGTGTTCGTCTTATTTAAGGACAAGATGAGACAGGCGTAAGCATCCCCAATTAAATTACAGCTGTCACAGCCAGTGTCATGTGAAACAGGTAAATTCTACACCTGAAGTGTCCTCATGAAGGACCCATCTCTCTTTGACCTTAAACAGCCACCAAACACTTGAGACAAAAGATGACATTTCCTTGCCATCTCTCTGCAGCCCAGAAGGAGCCCTGGTTTGCTGGTGACACCCCTGTTTCCCTCTAACACTGTCACCTTTGCTCTTCTTCTCTAGCAAGGAAGCCTTGCTGAGCAAAACAGGAAATCTGCTGGCAGCAAACAGCATCAACCCCACATCTTCCCTTGTTGCAATACTTTAGATCAGTTGCCAGGGTGGACTGAATTACAGCCACAAACAGAAGAGCTGAAGGTCTACACCATCCCTTGTCCTGTCAGACACAGCCTGGAGCTGTCCAGTCTGTCCCCACAGGCTGCTCACAGAAAGTGCCAGTTCCAGAGGCCCTGAATTACCCCAAATATCCACTAACACCATGGTGTTTACAGGCTTCACTATCCTCAGGTGCTCCAAAAGCAGCTGATAAAGAGTAAACCAGGGGGATGAGGTCACTTTAGGACAACCCAAACAGATCTGCTCCCCAACTTCCATTCTTTTCCCTTCATTTCCATTGCACAAATAAAACTGTTTTCTTCTCCTTCTCTCCTCTCACACACGCTCCCCCTTGCTCTGCCTTTTTTTAATAAAAATGGCATGAGAAGCATGGCAGGAGAAAATGAAGAGAATTCCTGCCTGGCTCTGCAGTCGGGAGAGAGGAGGGGCGGGATGCTGTAAACACATGAAGGACGTCAAAAATCCCGAGCTCTTGTGCCGGGCTGTTATTTCAGCTGTGGGCCAAGCTCTCCCTGTTTGGATAAGCCCAGCAACATGGCAGGTGCAAAGGCCTCAAAACAACTCTCTTGCCTCTCTCTCAGATACTGGGCTGACTCAAAAGACACAAATGCCAAGGAAAGAGCCTTGGAGAGGCTTTTCTCTCTCTCTCTGTCTCTCTCTCTCCGAGGAGAGAGGTGCCAACAGGGGCCACAGGTTTGCTCTGTGCCCTCCAGCTTTTTTATGATTTGTTTACAAGCAGAGGAAAACAGCGTAGTTGGAGGACTAAATGAACACTCAGGGGTGTGATGGGAGACTGGGGACTGTATGGTGGATTTTTGTTCCCAAATTCAACTTAAACCTGTACTGGGTGTATCCAAGGAAGAACGATGGAGCAGCCAAAGGCCTGAGCAGATAATCTCAGTTGAACACTTGGTGGGTACATTCTGTACCAGCAGGACTCTGCTTTCTGAAGCCCAGACTCAACTTTTGCTTCTGGCTGCTTCAGAAAGTTTAACTAACACCTAAACCAGCCACCTTACCCACTTATGCAATAACCCACAGGTTTGGGACTGAAGTCAGAGGTTAAAGGATCCAACATATTAAAAAGGAAAATACCCTTTGATCTTTCGAATATTTCTAGGAACCAAAGCCACCACCAACTCTCATAATCACCACAAATCCAAACCAGGCAATTAGTCTGCAGCTGTGGTCTCACTTCCAATGCTGCAAATCTCAAGTAACTCAGCAAAATACTGCAGGTTTAAGCCACTGCAATTCAGCTGCTCATCTGTTCCTCTGAGGTGCATTTGCTGCTCAGAGCAGCTCCATGTCTGTATAAGATACTTGGGGCAGGATTACCTGTCTGCCTGTAGCACCTCTGCTCTGAAACCCAGGTCCTGTTTAGGACCTTAAGCACATTTGATTTTGAACATGTATTTTACACATACTGCTCTCCTCTTTCTTTCACGGAAGGACTGTTAAGTTTTTTAAGTTGTGAACCTGTAGATATATATGCAACTGATTAACTCCTGCAGACTTTGATGTAATCCTCCAAGCATTTGCCCTGCTACCAATTTAAAACACAGTAGCATATTAAATAAAAAAACAAAGTTTGCAGCCAAGGCCTTAAAGATAATTCTTGAAAAAAACAAACAAAAAAAACCCTGAAACAACAACAACAACAAAATAATACCAAAAAACCCCAAAAAACCAAACCCAACCAAAACAAAACAAAACAAAACAACAACAAAAAACCCACACAAAAAAAACCACTAAAAAACACTGCCAGAGACATTTTTCTTCTCTCATATTTAACAACAATAAAAATATGAATTTTTAAGGTGGCTGAGTTAAATGGACAATCTCACTGAGATTAGGTTACAAATCCTGGGATAAAGTAAATCCTTGAGGCCCTGGGCCTCACATGGGTGTTTGCACTAGACAGGCAATTTCACGGCAGCACACAGGTTAAGTGTCAGAGCACCTGGTTGCTATTAGAAGCAGGGAAGGAAGGAAAAAAAAATCTGTTGTGTTTTCTTCTTCACTGCTGCACTCAGACCCTGAGCGAGATGGGAGCACTTCTCAGTGTGAGGCTCAGATGTGGATACCACAGGAGGGGAGGCTGGTGTGGTTTAGCTGAGGAAGGAAAGACTGAGGACATGAAATGCAGAAAATCCTATTTCCAGCCAGCAGTTCTCCTTGGGTTTCGAGGGAATGATGCCAGTATCCTCCATCTGAGGACAGTGCTCTGGTGTCCCAGTGCAGCAGGGAGGAAACAGCAGCACAGCCAGCAGGCAGGCTGGGACAGGGTCACTGCTGTCAAGGCCATCAGTGTCACTGGCGAGGCTGTGCCTGTCACATCGTGCCTCTCTGTCAGCACTGCCTGGTGGCTGATACCCTTCATTGTTATGAACAAGTTTATAGGTTAATTAATTGTTATCATGTTCTGTTAATTGTTAAATGTTACCATGTTTGTTAATTGCTAAATGTCAATCACCCATATTGTTAATTATCCTACCCAATAGTCCCTTACTTGTATCCTTTTTGTTACTTGTTGGGTATTGCCTCCACTGCTCACCAAAATGGTGCACAATATGCAAATGAAGGGACACTGGGTACTACTCAGAGATAAAGAACCCCTAAGACAACGAGCCAGTGCAAAATCTGAGACTAGAAATAGTTCCCCCAGACTGGCGTAGCAGTGGAAAAGATAAGACCACCAACCAAAGCAACTCCACCTTGTCGCCATGACCTCAAGAGTTCTCCATCTGCAGGACACCCTCAGACAATGAGCCCAAATCACCTTTCCAGGCCTGCCCATGAGGACAGCAGCCCCAGCTCTGCTGAGTATCAAAGCTGCCACCTCCTCCTGCACGTCACCAAAGGGAACAGTGGCGGTGTGTGTGACCCCATGGGCCCCACCCAGAGCTGATTTCTTAATAAAGGCATCACAAAGGAGCAGGGCTCCTTGCCTGTTTATTTCATTCACCACGTCCCTGCTGTGACATGGTGTGTCCCTGCAAGACCACCAGCACCCGCCTGCTCACACCACAGCACAGGAGAAGTGCCTGGTGCACACCCTGCCCACCACACCCTGGGAGCCAACAGCCACCCCTCAACTTTTGGATCATCATTGGGATTGGGAGCACTTCAGCTGCTGCCCTCAGCTCTGTGCCAGTCCATCCAGTTTGGGCAGAAGTCTCTTCCCAATTTAGGGTGGTCAGCTTGGCAGAATAACCTTCTTCACCTTCTCTGAATCCAGACCTGACTTCTTGGATTTATTTTCAACAGGCCTGAGCTAAAACCTGATTTTCAGGACTCAATACCCTCCTGTTTCCCTGTAATCCCACCAAAATGGTGAGCAGAGCCATGGGAGCAAACACTCACAGTGTCTGATACAAAGGCTCCTGGAGCCAGTAGAAGTTATTTTGTGCATTTTCAGTAGAGCTTAGATTAGGGCCCAAGTGAACACAGATGTTTGCAGTGTTCTCTGGTTTCACATCCCCATCCCACCTCACCAAGACCTATTTTGGGGGGTCCAGGCAGGAGGGCTGTGGGCCTCCTGCTCCTCAGGAGGAGGGAGGGATAACAGACAGGGATGTGCTGTCACACTGAGAGCAGAGCAGAGCACAGGCATGGGTGAGGAGATGAGGCAACTCTTCCAGAGGAACATTTTGTCATTTCCCTCCTCAGGGGTTCTGTGTTTTGCCTTAAGCCACTGCAGATTATGAGAAATCCTACTGGCTGGTCTCCAGTGGGATCTCTAATGGTTTAATAACTCAACATTACTGAACATACTTCCACTAGCCTCTTCCTAAAATCCCATCATGAGCTAATTTCCTCTATTGTCATTACATTTGCAACTGGTCTTACAGTTTAAAAAAAGATCCTGTACCACTGTGAATAAATGATCTGGTTTACTGCACTGGGCTTTCAGGGACTGATAATTTGAGGTATCAAATTCCAGGCACCGTCTCTGAGGTACAATTTGAAAAGAAGAAGGAGCTTTCTTTCCACCTTGCTCTTCTTATCACAAGAACACCAGGAAAATGCTGGAATTGGGATATCAGCACAGAGATGTCCAGTGTCACCATTCATTTAGGGAGACCCTGACCAAAAAGAGTGAGAGAAGTTTGAGTGAAACAATCACAAGAGGGGTGCCTTGGGCCTGC